>NC_143577.1:194431510-194683485 GCF_048544385.1 Mastigoproctus giganteus
ACTCACGGTTTTTTTTTCAGTATTGATTTGTCCTTGTTAAGTAATCCCGCTGGTCTCCTACTCTTAATATCATTAGTGCCAACGTGTACAACAATATCACATGGCTGGCAAAAATCCTGCATGGAATAATGTATACACATTACAAGGGCTTTGGTTTGGTTTAAGGGGCATCAGCAACATAGGCCATACTGTACTGTATATATTATGTCAGTTTGCTGACAAACTGAAGAAGAAATTTGTATCTACATTCACACATGTCGAAATTTTTAGGGATAGGGATGGTAGAACTTTATCAGACTCTAACAGAGAGCTATATGATTTTGTGAAGACTGAGAGGAAAGTGGAGAAGAAATTTTTGAAGCCTAACATAAAAAAGTGTCCTGTGCTGGATAGAATTTGTCAATAATATTAAGGAAGGCAGCAAAGGAGGTAAGCAAACCCTTAGTCATAATTATGAGAGCATCGTTAGATTCAGGAGAGGTCCCTACGGACTGAAGGTGTGCGAATTTATCCTCAAATCACATGAGGGGGTTCAAACGATGACAAATGTAATTACAGACCTGTTAGCATAACTTCTGTTCCAGGAAAAATAATGGAGTCATTGATCAAAAGTATACAGGACCATCTAGATAGAAGTATAGTTATACTTTGGTCACTGCGTGGGTTTGTTAAAGGGAGATCTTCACTGACCAATTTGATTGGACATTATGATACAGTATCCAATCATTTGATTGGATTCTGTATCAAAGTATATAATTTCATAAAAGTATTATTCTGTAGGGAAGCGAAGGCTTCTGGCTTCTACTTCTTTACAGAATTCCTGATGGGTGAATGGATGATTACGGGATGTGTCACCAATTCACAAAGGGGATAAAAGGATGACACAAGTAATTACAAAACTGTTAGTTTTACAGTTCTGTAATATTCAGTTTGTTTAACAGTTCTGTTTTTCTCGGAACACTTATTTTCCGTGGAAAATAATGGAGTTACTGGTTAAAGAAGCATTACAGGATCACATCCACAAGACTGCAGTTATAGTTCAGACATAACATGAGTTTGTTCAGTGGAAGTCTTGTCTGATCAATTTGATTGGATACTATGGTGTGGTCACAAAGGAACTGGATGCAAAAAATAATACTGATATCATATACTTGGATTTTAGGAAAGCTTTTAATACTGTTGCACATGGAGGACTACTGTACAAATTGAAGCAGAATGGCATTAAAGGCAAGTTGCTGCAATTGTTAGAAGTATGGGTTGAGTGGGAGACGGCAGAGAGTGGCGTCTCCCACTCAACCTACTCTACGTGGACTAAATGTTATTAGTGGAGTCCTCCAGGATTTGGTACTGGGCCCATTGTTGTTTCGGGTATTTATCAATGAAGGTATATCATTGCTAATGTCCAAGTTTGCAGACGATACGAAGGTTGGCAGAGTTGTTAATGCATTAATAGCAGTGCACTACTGCAACTGTTCTAAAAAAGCTGGGCAGATAGGCTGAGAGGTGGAAACTGAAGATTAATATTGACAAATACAAAGTACTTCGTGTGGGAGGTAGTAAACCCAGAGTAACGTACCAACTGTGCAGCACTTCACTCAGGGTAGTGGAGAAGGAAAAATACTTGGGGGTAGTTACGCAGTCAGATTTGAAGTTTTCCTAGGAGTTCAGACATGCTCTCAGAGCACCCCATGGGGTCTTGTCAATGAAATACAGGAATTTTGCTATCAGCAATAAGGAGATGATTATACCCTTTTATAAGATCTCCAGTGGTCAGATCACACTTTGAGTACTGCATACAGGTCTGGAGGCCTCATTTTAGGAAAGATGTAGAGCTAGTGGAACGAGTACAGAAAAGGGCAACGAGATTGATGAGAGGAACAAAGGGTTGCGCTTACCAAGAAAGGTTTAGGTTCTGTAAATTGCAACGTCTGGAGACTATACACCAGCAAGGTGATCTGATTGAGATGTATAAGGTCTGCAATGGATTGAGCAAGCTGAATGATGATGGAATCCTTCCTCTTGCTCAGATTACGTACCTGAGGGATTATAAATTAAAATTGAGAAAAGACAGTTGTAGAATAGATGTGCGGAAATTTGCCTTTAGCTAGCAGGTGGTTGATTGCTGGAAGACACTTCCATCTGTGTGGATGAGACTTCCATCGTTGTGGAAGTAGACAACTTAAATAAATTCAAGGCAGAACTAGACAAACTTTTGGAGAGAATGAATAGGTGAAATAGATTTTTTTCTGGCTGATTCTGTATAAGCTTGCTTTCTTGTATCTTATGCCTCTACTAATGCTAATATTGAATTACGTGTTTGTGTTTTCTCTGGTCGATTTGCCTCTTTGCTGGACGAAGAACCATAGTTTTCGGGAGTGAAAAAAAAAAAAAAAAAAAGAGAAAAAAAAAAACATGCATCAGGTCTTTTTCGCCTGGTGTGAGAAGTACGGTGATGGTGATTATTATAAATTCACTACCCAATAATCTCCGCAAGAAGGTAAGAAACTAAATAGCGGTATTAGCACGAAACAAATGAAACAAACTGTTTCATATGTTGTGGTATTGCCTTTACTTAATTAAAAAAAAAAAAAAAAATTGTAATTTCTCATCAAGTTCTTTGAATTGTCTTTCGTCACTACTTTATTTTTAAATGACATTTAAAATTCGTTTAGCAAAAAAAATATTTCAAAAACCAATTAATTCTTGCCAGAAGTACAAGAGCAATTTACAATATTATATACGGCGCAATATGGTCAAATTTTATATGTGCTTAAAACCTTATAACAACCAAGTGTTCTTCTCAATTCTTGAACTTTGAATGTTATTGATTTAGTCTGTGCAAGTAACACAGTGGTAACGTCACCGTCCTCCATACACCACGTGGAAAAGACCCGGGTTCGAATCCCGTCGATGATGTGAGGAACTTTAGTGAGCTTTCTTTACTCCGTGACTGAGTTAGTCGGTCTGAGGGAAAGGTAGCAAGGATTTTCCCCTCCAGAAAGTGGGTTTTTTTTTCGTCCAACAAAAAAGGCAAATCGACCAGTGAACACCCGCAATTTACAGTCATAATACATATATGGGTATATGTAAGAGATTACGGGCAGCCCTAATATAATAATTTGAATTTGTCATTGAGATTTAAACAAATTTCGTTTTTCAAGGTTGGTCACCAACAAAGATTACTGGGCTTAATTCTTCGGGAAATTGTACAGGTTCTGCTCCTTTAAGTTGATTCACTATTGAAATCGCGCTTTATCTTGTTTTCTTGATTAATATATATATATAAACTCCTTTAAAATTTCAATGAAAGCTGTGAACATCTGTAAATTTTCCCTTTAAATGTAACCAAGGCTTTGCATTTCTAACCATAACGATATTCGGTTAATCGGGTATTTTAACAACTACTAACGAAAGTCTAGAAGGTCCATGATACTTAACCTCCCAATTATATTTCGTTTTAACATTAAGTTAATCTTTCGTTACTGGCAAAACTAAATCAACAACTACAAACTTTAATCAATGCGCTTCACAGTTTTACATCACATCATAAAAAAAGAAAAAGAAATATTTTTTATAAATAAGAAAATAAATCGCTGTCAATTTTTCAGGCCTTGAGACATCAGCGCTAGCAACTGCAGCGGTGAAAAGACGAAACATCTCTATATTCAGCCTGGAACGAACGAACAAACTTATACTCAATAGGATAAATATGAGAGTAACTTCCACTACAATGTAATCGTTTTTTATTTTTATTTTTTTTACAATTCTAGAGCCTTCTTCACCTTAATTTTAGTATTAAATGATTAATTGTACTCTGCACTGCAAATTCCATTAATTTTAATGGCTTTGCATGTACTAAATGCTTCTGAGAAAGATAAATAATATAAGTAGCTTACAATGAAAACATTGCTTTTAATAAATAAAACAAGTTAGTTAATGTACGCAGTGCGTTACATTTCAGGAGCGTTCAATTTTTTAAAAATTAAATGAATGTTTTTTTCTTTATTTGTGATTAATAGAAGTGAAAAGTAAATGTAGTTACCTCTTAATCAATTAATAAGATTATAACTTTATAGAACATTTAATAAACTGTATAGTGTTACGTTCTCTAAACTCAGCCGTTCAGTTTAATTACAACTATATAATACTTATTACTCTCCTCCGGTATACTTTTTTAACTTTCTTCTCATTTCTTTCTCTCTTCACAAACGATACCATCCTCCAAATTGGCGAAAGTATTGAAATCGCTTACCTTTCTTCTCAAGAGAAGAAAAAAGCTTCCAATTACCCATTAAAACTACATTTAATCCATGAATTCCTCTTTTAATTGTATGCAAAAGAGCAATTCATGGATAAAAGAGGAATTCACAAATAAACATAAATTTAAATTTTAAATTGGATAGTCACAGGACAGATGGCCGAAAATTTGCTTTCAGACAGAAAGTGATCGTTGGAATGAAGTTCCATCTGGTATCGTAGAAATGGGTATTTGACTAAATTTAAAGAATTAGAAAACTTATTAGAATGGAATATATTTATTTTTTTTACTGATACTTACTAAACTTGCTTCCCTGAATCCTTTTGTACAAAAATACATCAATTCGTTGAAAGACAATTCATTCTACAAGACCTCAGTGTATGAAAATTCGTTATACGCGACAATTCGGTGCGTGACAGTTCGATGTATGCGACAATTCGGTGAAAGACAACTGGTGGCTATGACAATTCGATGAATTCTTTGAGAGAAGCAAAGTAAGACAGAAAATGTAAACTTTTAATGTACCATTCTGTAAATGATGATATCATTCTTGATATTTTGTATGGAGCGTACTATCCACCTTCGTTTTTTTAATATGCCTTCTACTTTTTTTTAGGAGATCCTTTTTAAAAAAAAGTGCCGCGAACAGGTCAAAGATTGGGATACAAGAGAAACTGGTTCGTATTTTACTTTCATTTCTTTAAGTTGCATTTTTTAGAAAATACGGTTGAGGTGGGGGAGGAGAGTTGTTCCAGAGATCATTAATAGATGCCGGTTGAGTAATGCCCATCTTCTAACGTTCGGTTTGCAACCCGCGCTACAGTTTTTTATCGAAAGAAGTTAGTCGTAAACAAGTACCGTGGTTGGGTTAAAGGGTAGGCAGGTAAGTTTCACTACAGACAGTGTAGGGGCTAGAATTGTAGTCCGAGTTCCCTATATGGAAAAGCTCTCTGGCCAAGTGGGTGTTTTCAACAGAGCCCGGCTGTTCTCGACACTCCTGACTCCTTAATTCTTTCTTAAAGTTTTTCAAACTTCGCAACTTCCTCCTGGAAAAATTCCTGTACAATAAAATCCAGTTACAGCGAAATTTTCGGTGGTGCAGAAATCACGTTGTACTGAATTTCGTTCTAATCTTTTGGAATTAGATAAAAGAATCATTATTTGTTCAAATGATTTCTGCGCTTTTTCTTATACTTAATGTAGTAATTACCGATTATTTTAGTTAAATACATCTTTGAAATTAAAACTCTAAAATAATTCGTTATACTGATGTTTTCGTTCAAAAAGGAACAAAAGGCATTCGTTGTAACGGAATTTTACTGAATGTTATTGACAGAAACCTAGCAGCCTGTCTGCACTGCTCAGAGAACTTCATATCGGACTGTAAAATTACACCTAAGTCCCTTTCGTTTTTCCCAACCTTCAGTGTGGCACCACCTAATTTGTATGCTATTCCACTAAAACCATTAACTCAAGACGAGCGGTGCCTATTGCTAGCCTCTGACTGTCTTTTGCCACGCGACCATTCCTTTATCCATAGCAGTTAATTCCTTTATCCATAACTTTTCCCTAATGCCACACTAATCCAATTTCTACAGTTTTTCGTGTGGAATAG
This sequence comes from Mastigoproctus giganteus, assembly GCF_048544385.1. Lineage (NCBI taxonomy): Eukaryota > Metazoa > Arthropoda > Arachnida > Uropygi > Thelyphonidae > Mastigoproctus > Mastigoproctus giganteus. The sequence continues at coordinate 194,437,384 of NC_143577.1, forward strand.
TATCAAATGCTTTATTGATATCTAAGTATATGATGCCGAAATTATTTTTCATCCAGTTTCTTTGTTAGTGGCCTATGTAGTTGCTAATCAGAATGTGAGACAAGATCTACCCCCTTAACAAATCCATGTTGCGATTTCCGTCTCTCATTCCTGACAAGATGATTTTGCAAAACTTCTTTAACCACTGACTTCATTATTTTTCCAGCAACAGAAGTCCAGCTTACTCACTCTGCCCTTCGATCCTCCTTTTTTAACAGAATATTTCAGTGAAATGATCAGCAATTTGGTTAGTTCAATTATCTGTCAGTAGATGGAGCTAAAGACATAATTATTGATTTAAAGAAATTGTTTTCAAATACTACTTTGGAGATTTTATCCTAGCATATTTTCATTTGAAATTTTGTGTTTTGATTATGTAAAAAATACTATATTTCAGTGATTCAGTTTGTCATAACTCCAAATTAAAGTAAAATTAGTATCGTGAATTATTTTAAAAGTATCATACCCAGTACGGTGCGTTTCTCTACAATGAGGTGTTGTATGCGATTTGAAAGGAAGCAATGAGGAAAGGAAACGATTGCGTGCGTTGTTTACTTTTATTTTAGGAGCATATAATGTTCGTCATTCACCAAACTAGCACTGTAAAAACGCCACTCTAAGGCTAAATCCCCACCATAAACAGCTCTGATGCTCTCATTTGGAGAATGACCAAATTAAGAACATAATTGCCGATTCTTGTGGTTTTCCAGATTCAAGCTCTCGTGACTACTAAATATGGTTACCGATTGTAATAATTGTATTCATTGTCAAAGGGTATAAATGGAGTATAAACAGAACATAATTACTATAATGCCTCTAAAAGAAGAAAAGCGAAATGATTGTTGTAAAAACGACACCAAGAGTCGGATTAGACGTTGAGCCATACGGGACCCTAGATTCTTCAGGGACTTACTTTGTCTATTTTTAGTAAAAAAATTGATCTTGATCACCTCATTCAATATGAAATACAGGAGCCGTGTGCAGATGTGCATAAAAAAATTTATGAAGGTCAAAGGAGCAGATGTAAAGAGTTAGGTCTCAGTAAGGGAGTTTCCCATCCCAACAAAAGCTGATTCTCTCTAATGGTGGCCTATATTCGTTGTGTCCCTAGGGTACCCGGAAAAATACCCTTCGAATTTTCTGTCTTTTCTGTCTGAGAGTGAGAATTGCCGAAGGACACATCAAAAACTGAACATGATAAAATTACCTTACGCCTAAAACTCGGCCTAGCAAGCCAAAGCGATATTACCCCTACGATAGCGAAAGTTTTTTTTTTTAGGTCCTAGCCGCCGAAATCTCGGGAAATAAAGCGGCAATACCTGCCAGAGTGAATCTAAAGCTACTGGGTTCCTGATCTGTCTCCACGGCGCGTAAGTGGGGCAACGTTGGGCCTTAATAGGGGTCCAACGGCTAAATGACCAGATGAACAACGGTTCAGGACACTACACATGAACAATTCTTTTAAATCTCTGGCATTTCCCAGAGAACTGGACCTACAATGAAAACAACGTGGAAATGGGGGAACCCCTGGTGCCGTATGACAACAACACACACTTACACTTAAATTGCCGAAGGAATTTTTAAACCCAGCCATAATACATAAGGGGAGTATAAATTTAAATTAATTGAGGATAATTGTATAATACATGTCTGAAAAGTTTCCTTTGTTTTAGTGGCTGGCAAATAGTCAAACCAATCAACTAGTCTATCACAGTGGATACAAATATAAGTTTAGTCAAAGAGTGATTGACCATTGGAATAAACTCTCAGCTACTCTTGTGAAGGTAGGAATTTTATCTGAGTATTTAATTCGGGGAATGGCAGCACCATCGTACAACTAAGAGGAGATACCCTTTTGGTTGTGAAATGGTGCTACGATAGTGCAGGATCTTTAATTCTAGCCAAGCTTCAGCTAACTGCTGGCAGATAGCAGAAGTGTTGCAAGTTTTGACTTTTTCTGGAAATTACAAAGTGCTCTTTTGTGAGGTGTTTCTGGATCATAATTGCAGATCCATGTCTATTCACCAGTCACTACGTGACTAAAAATTCTTTACTGTAGATTTTTCTACATACTATCATGTAGATTTGTTTCTAATTAGGGGTGGAATAGTATGAAATCCAGCGATCAGGGATTTATATTTTAAGGCGCTCTGTAACAATCGTGCGAGCGCTCCATATGAGATTATTAAACAGCACCTTAAAATGAGGCAAATCTGTGCAAGTTACAAAGGCTCCTGTCTTCATCCAAAATCCCCTGGGCCTTTGCTATTTGTTCTGGAGTGGTGTAAGTCCTTGGTCGTCCAGGCTCCAAGTTGCTAGCCACAGAATCTCGACTTTATTTAATGTCACCCCGCTTGAAAATTGCAGTTTTCCTCAAACTTTGTAACAAACAGTAATGTCAGCAGATGTGTCAACATATTCTCGGACCTCTATCGGATGGTTATACGGTGGCGCTGCATCTGCAAATTAAATGATCAGCGTGTATAAAGGAGGGAGTTTCGTGGGCAAAACAGTACTTAATCAGCGTCCTTCCCACACCAGACAGAAAATGATGCGAGGAACTTTTATGAGCAATTTTCACTCCGTGACTCAGTCAACCATTCTCAGGAAAGGATAGCAAGATTTTATGTCTCGAACACTCCAGCAAACAGGCAAACCGACCAAAGAACATATGCTGTTACACATTATACTGATACCTCATTGCCTCAGTTGCCTTGGCAGTTAACACAAACTACTCAATCATGGTATAACGCACACTCATATACACATATGGAGTTCTGAAATTCCTTAATTATTAGTTTGTCATTAGAATTAGCATAGGCATACGATGCAAGAAAGCAAGCTTATACAGCAATAGTCAAAAAAATTTCCCATTTCATTCACTCCAAACGTTTATCCAGTTTGAGCTGTCAACTTCCACAACTACAGATGGTAGTTTGTTCCACCAATCAACCACCACCACTGGCTAAAAGCAAATTTCTGCACATCTATTCTATAACTGTCTTTCTACAATTTGAATTTATGTCCCCTCGGGTTCATAATCTGAGCAAGAGAAGAATCCCATCAGCATTGAGCTTGCTCAAACCATTCAAGGTCTTGTACACCTCAATCAGATCCCTCGTAGGTACCTAGTCTCTAGACACTGGTAAGAGAAACCCTTTGTTTCACTCACCAATCTCGTTGCCCTCTTCTATACTCGTTCCAGCTGCTCTACATCCTTCCTAAAAATGAGACCTCCAAACCTGTATGCAGTACTCAAGATGTGGCCCGACCATTGCCTTATATAAGAGGATAATCACCTCCTTATTCCTGATAGCAAAATAGTGCATATCTTTTTCACAGATTAATAGCGTAAATCTTTACCCGGTTCATTTTCCAATTGTCAGACAGCTTTTAAAACACCAACTTCTCAATTTATGACTGCTCAGGTACCCTAGTGGGTAGCACAGTTGGTATAATCACTATCCTTCCCGCCCTTGGTGGAAAGGACTTCAGTTCTAATCTCGTCAATGACAAGAGGAATTTTTATGGGCCTTTTTCAAAATGTAGCTGAATTAGCGGGTTTCAGGTGAAGTAGCATGGTTTTTCTCCCGAACACTTGGATTTTTCGTTAAGAACACAGAAAATCGACCACAGAACACACACGCAACTTACAGATGTATTATGTACGGCGCAGTATGGCCTACGTTGCTGATGCGCCTAAAATCCTGTAACAACAGACTAGACATTAACATTTCAATATCTCTACTCCCCAAAATTAGCAGTTTACCTGAACACTTAAGGCGTCCTCAACAACAGTAGAAAAACCCTTACTATTGCATGATGAAATGTATTCAATTAAGTACGCTAGTCAATATTGTGAATAACTTTACCCAGTAACCCTTAAAGAGTCTCTCTAGCTTTAGAGCTATTCCTCAAAGCTTTTATCATGTACTAGAAATGCAGATACAAAAGAACGCTGTCCCTTCTCGAGATAACTTTTCCCAGCACGACCTTATATTTCTTGAACAGATTATCAGTTACTTTGTTTTGAATCATTGTACACTACTTAATATCCTCCAGAACTGAAAGCCGGTTCATCACATCATCTAATTTTGCACTTGATATACATCACTCTTGTTCTGTTTACTCTCTCTTTATTACAGAATATATATAAATAGTTCCTGTTCCCTTACAATAGAAACTTTGGTAAGGCTACCTCCTGTGGAACCAAAGCATTCTGCACTGAATGATCCAGTCCTGGGGCTTGATTCGGGTGGGACAGCATGATCAGGCATAGAATGATTCTCTGTAGAGTTTCCAGTTCGAATTTTCTCTAGGGCATCAACTCGTGTTCTCATAGACTCAATTTCACCTACAAAAAAACAAATTATGATATTAGGGTCCCCTGTAAATGATTACATCTACCCCGTTTTATTTCGTCTGTAAATTCCGTGTGTTCTCTGGTCGATTTGCCTGTTTGGACGAATAAACCCCAGTTTCTGGGGAGGAAGACCTTGCTATCTACGCCTGAGACCGAATAACTCAGCCACGGAGTGAAAACAGACAAAAAATAATCAACATCAGCCAAAGATAACGCTGCATACAGCTACAGCGAATAAAGGAGAAAACACCAAAATTCACAGAGGTGAATTTTCAGTGGAAATTTCCCCACCAGTGATGACGTACTGTGACATAATCACCGACTTCCCCATACCGAGTGTAAAAGGCCCGACTTGAGTCCCATCAGTGATGCCAGGGACTTTTATTGGCTATTTTGTTACTCCATGGCTGAGTTAGTTGGTCTCAGGGGTGGACATCAAGTTTACTCTCCAGAAACTCGAGTTTTTCGTTCAGAATAACAGGATCAGAGAATACACGCAATTTATGGATGTCTGACGTTGTTCTAGGATAATCCAAATATGACAGTTTTTTTTCTTACACCCTGTATATAAGTAAATATACATAATAAAATTTGAAAATATTGCCGAATTCTTAGAATACATATTTTAAGATTTTGAAAATTTAGCTACCTGCCAACTTTTCTGGGTCACATAAACGTGCATAACATAGAATTAAAGCTAATTTGTTTTAGATATGGAGAAAAATCACAAAGCACAAAAATATCTGTTCTGACAAAAAAAGTATTTCTAAATTAGTGGTATACATTATATGAGAGTAATAGCATTTCAACAAGTACTTTGTATATGAAAAGTGATAAGATGTGTGCGTGTGTTGAAAACTCATCTGAAAAAGTAACATACAAAAGAATCTCTTCTTCCCACTTTTGAAACTTTTTATTTCATATTGCAAACTGCATTAACCCATATTTCAGCATTTTCTCGCGAATGAGCCAACACAGCTAGAGGCACGCTAAAGCAATAAACACGACTGCGATGTCCTTTTGGCGAAACGTGCTCATGCATTACCCACCGTGACGAACCTTCTTTCCTCTTTCGTGCCACATTCTCGAAGCTACAAGAGTTACACCGACAACATCCACTTGTCCTCCAGGACGGAATTATTGTAAATGATTAAAATGAAATTTTCAACCGAAACTGAACAAAGACACGCTTATAAGATCCAAAACTGGTGAAATGTTCTAAATCCAATTTCATTTCAACAGAAATACGTTTGTACTTATAGAATAGTATTTGAAAGAAATCCAAAAGAATATTTTATTCCAGGTTCTGTTTTGAAGGATGATTCATGATTTCTTCCTTTTTTGCCAACTCAAGGCTATTAGATTTAGGAATTACACTGAAAGGATAGAATTTATGGGATACCTGGAGGCAACACGACGCTGTTATCCCTCTCGCTAGTGGACGAACCCACCGCTTGGCAGGTACACTGCGTGTTTAAAGAAAATGCATCACCCCTTCAAATTTTAATTGTCGTCCGAATAACGTAAGTATATGGAAATATTTCTTACAGATTTCATCAGATAAGATTGACACGCGCAGATGATGGCGTAATATTGCATCAGCTATTACTTTCAGCTATATACGCACGCTCTGCTAGAGTTGCAGTCATTCCTTGCTTGTGTCAGGATGGTGAGTTACGTGCAGTTGAAGCCACGAAGAAAGAGTGCTATTGTTGTTTACGTGAGGAATGATGTTCTTCCCATCATATTGCTTATAGAGTGTCTTGTAATCAGTCGACAGTGAGCTGAGTTCTTTCCAAACTCAAAAATACTGGTTCTGCTGACAGAAAAAAATAAACCGGACGCAAACGAGTCTCTACGCCAAAGGACCGCGTTTTGAAGTGCTTATGACTTGAAAACCGTAAACCTTCTTCGTCTGAGCTGAAAAGAGAATAGGAAGGACATACAGGAGTGGTAGCAAGTGCAGTAACAGTCAGAAGACGCCTCTTCAAAAATGGACTTGTAGCCCGTCGTCCTGAGAAGAAGCCCCTCCTCACATAAAAAAATGAAGAAGGCCCCATGGTGTAAGAAGAGGCGTCAAATGGACTCCCGAGCAGTGGAAGTCAGTTATTTTCTCGAATGAGAAGAACTTCAAGCTGCATGGCTCTGATGGAAGACAAACGATTCACCGTAGACGTGGTGAAGAATGGCATCCAGACTGTATGGTGTCTACAGTGAAATTCCCTACCAAGCAAATGATATGGGGTGCATTTCGTATCGCGGAGTAGGTTACCTGCAGATTATAAAAGGTTCCGTAAATGCCAATGGATACCTGGCTATATTGGAAGGCAAACTGTTGCCAACCATTAGAGACCATTTCAACCTTCCAAGTAATTGCATCTTGCAGGACGACTCTGCTCCTTGTCATCGGGCGAAAAGTGTAAGTAGGCACTTCTGTAGTTACTTTAGCTTCATTTCTGCATTAGAGGTTCGACAGTAATGTGTTTACATTTGTTACAGGTGAAAAACTCGTTGGAAAAGCGGTCTTACAACTTTTAGATGGCCAGGAAACAGCCCGGCCGGACCTGAATCCTATAGAGAACTGTTGGCATCGTGTGGAGTCTGCAGTTCCAGAAAGAAACCAAACACCGTTCGTGAACTTCATAATTCGTGTTTGGAACCACGAACAATCAGTTGATTATCTTCAGAAATTGATCTTGTCAATGCCTCGACGGTGTGATGCTGTCATCAGGGCCAGAGGCGGTTCAACTAAATATTAGTTTGCGCCTGTTGAACTTTTCATTTTGTTTTCCTTTTAAAATGATAAACTGAAACAAACTGAGGGCTTCTGATAACATTTCAGCCATAATTGTCGTGTTTACCAAAACTGTTGTATAAAGGTTGCAAATGCTCACTTTGGAATATTTTGAGAGCGCCTGTCAAATATTACATAGCTTTGCCTTAACTATTAATAAATATCTTTTGTTTATATTTCTATTTGTGATTCTAGTCATTAATGTAACATACCATCGCGAAAAAGAGTTAGAAATGTGAACTTCCTAGATGATGTACTTCCTTTGAACACCAGTGTATATAGGTACACAACATCACTACATTCATGTAGACAGTAATTCGATGTCAGTATGGATAAACGTCGTGAGTTAACCGACTTTGAAAGAGGGATGATAATGGGTGCCCGACACATGGGTCATTCTATCGCGGAGGTGGTACAGAAATTGTGCTATCCCCGTTCGACAGTATCAAGAAACCGCACAAAGCTATGCACCCGTCATGTCAACAAGGAACTATTCAGGCAGGTGGACCAGTTGAACACGCCCCATATCCTGGGGCGTGTTCAACTGGCACACTTTGGGCCCTCTGGTACGTGTAGACGCACCTCTGAACGGTCCAGTTTACGTATCCATCCTTGCAGATCATCTGGATCCCGTCATGGTCATCGTGCACCCACAGGACAATGGACTCTTCCAACAGGACAATGCGCCTCCCCACAGAGCCGTCGTGACTAGAACATGGTTCGAAAAGCATTCCGTAGATTTTGCCATCATTGAATGGCCTCCCCGTTCATCGGACACGAACCCTATGGAGCATTTTTGGAAAGGTCCGTTCGAGCTTGGATCTTCCACCCAGGAATGCAATGGATTTATGGACAGCGGTGCAGCAAGTGTGGATGGAAATACATGTGGAACGCTTTCGAAAACTAGTGGACTCGTCAATGGCTCGTCGCGTGACTGCCCTTATCCGGGCGGAAGGTGGGCCTACCCGTTACTAGGTAGATATCCCATGATTTCTGTCCACTCAGTGTAATTCGCAGTAACGCATGATGTTTGCTGATTGTACCAATAACTTAAATAAACTTAAGTAAATAAACACATATTTACTAAACATATATAGTTTGGTAAATAAACATTATTCACTTTACTCCGCAATCGAAGGAAGGTGTATTAGGTTTGGGACAAAGTTAATTGGAAAGCATCGTGGTCTGACATACCTTTTAGAATGGGTTATGGTCTGACATACCTTTTATAACTCGCTATATAGTATAACTCTCCTTCTTTGGTATAAATGATTGCATAAAGTAACCAAACGAATTCCAAATATGGAAAAATATTAATTCATAATAAAAGGAACAAACTCACACTTTAAAATTGCCCAAGTGATTACTGTATATTCGAATTCTGCTTTCAATTATTCAACATTATGTAACTTATATAGTTAGAGAAGGACGTTACGTGGGGATTCCATGGATTCTAAATTTCTATAATGACCACTCTTATACCACGGGAATATTAAGAGTTTATTCGGCTATTAACTAAATCATTATACATTAAGGTAACGTTTCTGAAACCTTGCCGAATCCATCCTCAGACCATACATAGGCTGTTGCCAGCCTCCCGCTTGCCGAATGTCCGAAGATGGGTTCCGGAGAGGTTCCCAAAACCTTAATGTATAGTGATTTAGTTAATGGCTAAATAAACTATCTTAATATTCACTTGGTATAATAGTGGTCATTACAGAAATCTGGATTATGCAACTTATTATAAATTTACCAAAGATGCACAGGAATATTCCATTGCCAATTATTAACAACACTAAGAATGAATACGCAAAAATATGATTAATTACCACTTGATTGACTATGATGTAACTGTATACTTAAGACTGATCTGCTATATGTAGTAAATTTCTCAAAAAAAAAATAGATTTTTCTCTTTGCTCACTGATCTACTTTACCCTACCTTTCTCTAATGACAAGTAAAGTTTGTGGTCCACAGATGTCTAGGTGATGCTTCCCCATAGTCTTCTATGGATCATCCGCTCAGTTATGAATTCTACATCGTCGGTACACAAGATACTATGTAACTGTTTTGGGTCGGCAATCTAAAAATTCATATTCAGATAAACGTTCATAATACAAAAATATTTCCATAAACATGCTTGATCCAAGAGGAATGAGCAAGTTTTTCTCACAGGCAACTAACTGTCATTTGTATGGGGATAGTGTTAGCGAAATATACCAATAAGTCAGTGACATATCCAAGATTCACCAGTCCAGGTGCAAAGATAAAACACCGGCCATCCTGGTTCTGCTAGTCGAAGTGTGCGTGCATGTATTGAACATTCGGATATACTTTCGTACAGTCTGTTTCATGGCTGAGTGACTGGTCTTCTCTTCTTTGTGCAGCAGATTATGAATTCCAACAAGTACTTTGATATATTGCAGGGATTCGTGTATCCCAAACTTCAAGATCCAGTTGTAAGATATGAAAATCTTACAAGTTACATCAAAAGAAGATGTGGCTTGGGAAAGAAAAACACAGATATTCTAAAGGGAAGTTGGCTCGAGCGAAAAAAGGGACGGCATTGGGAAATTAATACTAACGAATAACACGGGATGTAATCTTAAGTAGTGAGAAGAGAGTGGTTAAAGTCCCGAGCGAAGGGGGTCAGCAAAGAGGGGCAGTACGAAATGTCGGAGAACAAAAAGGGAAGAGCGCACGAGAAAAAAAAGGAGCGAGAAGTCCGAAGGAAAAAAAGATAGTTCCAAAGAGAAGTCCACCGGAGAACGAGATGAGCAAAAGATGAATAAGTTTTAACAAAAGTTAAGTATAATATAGTGAGGGGATGGTGAAGCGAACCTGCCAGGGAAGAGATGGAGCAATTTGAAAGTTTTCCTATAGTTGGGCGGTAGTCGATGAGAAATAATGGCAAAGTAATTAAGAAAGTTTCAAAAAATGAATGTTATATATATGATGTTCTCGAATGTGATATAACGGCTGGTCAGAAGTTATGTTGTCAGCATAAGCTTGAGAAATAAGATAAATGCTAATTTAAGGGAAGATTTCAGCTGTATTGAGATAATTTTAAATATTAAGGGTGTAAATTCATTGCCAGATTGTATTAATGAAGATATGAATGTAAAATCTAAGCTGATCCTGTAAAGATAAAAGAGAGTTACTTAAGAGAAGTTAGGATCAATTAAATTATGGAAGTGCTAATAGTCATGTGATATATCGAAGGATGATGTACATTTTTAAAATATAACAATAAAATTACAAGCATATGAACATATATTATTGTGATTCTATGATTGTGTCGCGTCACGACGAATTACAACTCCTCTGCACTCTTGCGCCTTAGCATCATAGTTTTTGGCCTTCCGAGTACGTTCTACCCATTACACTCACCCCGAGAAACTGACTTGATCCTTTGTAAAAGAGACCCGCTTAATCTCTGTCCCTAAGGAATTAAGGAAGGCCACTTCTCATTTCCGTTTACATCACGTGACCTCGACAACCGCTGCGTGACACAACGTTCCGCTATTACCCAGCTTAATACCAACGTGACTTGGGTAAACATAGAGAGCTTAAGGCCATCGGTGTGCGAATGAGATGCATTAAAATGATTGGATTACTTTTTCGTGTTCAGTCTTAGGCGTTGTTCGAAAAGTAGTGGTTCTGAGAGGGTGTTTTGCATTCCGTGATGTGGCTGAGACTAGCATCGTTTTTCCGCATTTAAGAAGCTAACGCCAAGTAGTAGAGTCCGTGATCGCCAGACGGCTACCCTTTCGTGATATCAATTGGCAACGTGAAATAAATCTTTACGTGGCCCTCGCCCTTGCCATGAATACCAATAAATGTATCGTTAGAACAGGAAAGCAGAAAGTAGTTTGTTTGCCCTGGTGCTTGCTGAGTAATTTCCGTTCATTGATATGCTACTAATTATAGCTCACATTCGAACCTAAATGACAATTTGTATTACTCCTCTTTATGTTAACTTCCAAAATGCAATTGCTTCTTGTGCTAGGTAATGAATATTTTATTGGTGCAATGAGGAAATAGACCTTGCGCATGTGCAGAGGAAAAGAAGCTAATATACTCTGAACTATCATTATGTAAGGAATCATTGCTATATTGATTTAGACAAACAAGTTTAAAATAAAGATACTGCTGATCCTGTTTAATAAAGACAATAATTTTTAAAAAACTGATATGTCGCTTCACTGCCATACACTGAAGATGTACAGTGATGCTACCACACTGACATTACAGCACATGATTATAGCAAGAAAAAAATAATATTCTTACTTTATTTTAGTTTTATTATTTTTACTTCTTCTTTTTCTCATTTTGTACTTATTTTTATTTCATTTTTTTCTTATTTTTAATTTTTTTCTTCCTTATTTTCACGTTTTTATTTCTTATTTGTTTATTATTTTATCCTTCCTAGTGCTTACGTTTTCCCTCTGAGCTGACTCCTAGTCTCTCTCTCTCTCTCTCTCTCTCTCTCTCTCTCTCTCTCTCTCTCTCTCTCTCTCTCTCTCTCTCTCTCTCTCTCCAGGAACCAACAAAACATACGCTGAAACTGTGATATCGATTGATCTTTTTTTTCTTATTAAGTAATGTCTAATCATCCGATAACATACTTCCATTACAAGTTAGATGATGTGCACAGTGCGTTACATTTCAGGGACATTCTAATTTTTTTTTCTTAAAATTAATCGATTTTTGTTTATTTTCTGTGATTAACTTAAGTGAAAAGTAAATATGATTACCTCCTAATCAATTAATTACTAAGATTATAACTTTATAGACACTTAATAACTCTATAGTTCTTCTTCTTGAAACTTAGCCTTCATTTTAATTACAATTATATTTACTGCTCTTTGCCGTATTCAAACTACTCAAAGCTAACAATACCGCATCAAAACTACATTCAGTTTATGAATTTTTTTCCCATACAAATTGTATGAAAAAAAATAATAAATAATATTTGCCGCATTTTAATTAATTCGATTTTAATAAAATTTGGGATAGCTCGACAAATCTTTCTGTATGAACTAGATATAAAATTTCATGAAAATTCGTCCATTGGGAGTTTCTCTATTATAAGCGGACAGACAGACAGAGAACCAGACGGACGGAAATATGAAGGCAATAGATGCCTATATACTGTATTACAGGAATTACAGGTGTACAGGAATTCAATCTCGTTGGGCCAGGCATGGCACATAGAAACTGTTTTATTGCAAATTTAGGGAAGGAGTACCTGTTCCAGTCTTTAGCAACTCTCTGTATTCACTATAACAGCCTCATCATTGATAGACACGCACACCATATAGTAACAAAAAGTGCAAATATTTATTTCTTGAATTACTCGAGGCTTTTCTTTGGTCCTGTACGACAATTCTATTTGTTCATTTGGTTGTTAAAATCAAAACTTTACAGAGGAATACGCAAAGAGAAGGATCAGGGATAAACAATCCCAGAAATTTGTAAAATAATATTTTTCTATGCGATTCACAAATCATGAAATACTTCCTTTTTGTAGATAGCAGTTGTGGAGAGATAATGCTATGATATAGCTTTATAGCTTTAACATGTTATAATATAAGACTTGTATTATAGCGTTTTCTATAACTTTTTAATAACATATATTTCACGCTCTGTGATATTATTAATTAAACAAATAATAAATGTGTCCCATATCATAGTATGTTACTGCGATTTGTAATATTCTCTATTATTTCTTCGTGAATTTTAATAAGAATTGAAATATAAAATGTATTTCACGTTCCTGTTATGATTACGATAATAAGCAAATATTAATCACATATATATTTAGTAAACTGATAACAAAATAATAAGCTTCTCAAAGAGCAATGACTTTTATGCGCGAGGTGAGAAAGTTTCGTTTCTGCTCATTCGCCATTACCCATTCATTCCTGTAATCGGAATATGAAGTTTGGGATTATTCAACAAATATTTCGAGAAGACCCAAATATAAAAATCCTCCATTGGAAGTGAAGTTATTATGTTCTGACTGATGGACAGACAGACTGATGGAACATGATGAAGACAATAGGCCCTTATGTATATATATACAGATGAGCCAAAACATTATACTACGGCGCGTGAGCCGGTCGGGACGTGGAATAAAAAAACATCTGATACTGAGCTCCGTTAATCAGTGTTACTCTTATTCTTCACTTCAGATGGGAAAGGCAGCGGACTTAAGCGAGTTTGACAAAGGCCAAATTGTAATGGCCGGACGACTGGGTAAGAGCATATCCGAAACGGCACGGCTGGTGGGATGCTCACAGTCAGCCGTGGTACCGAAAGTGGTCCGAGGGGGGAAAACCACGAACCGCTGTCAAGGTGTTAGACGATCACGACTCATCGATGCTCGAGGTGAGCGAAGACTCTCCCGAATGGTACGTGGCAACAGAAGGGCCACTGTGGCGCAACTCGCCGATAATTGGAATGCTGGTGATGGGAGTAATATGTCACAATACACACTACATCGACCACTGCTGAAAATGTGGCTGCGTAGCCGCAGGCCGCTCCCAGGGCCCATGCTAACCACGGTTCACCAACGACAGCGCCTAAAATGGGCACGCGAGCATCGAAACTGGACCACGTTTCCTATTTCACCATGTGGGACTACCTCGTATATGTGCATCGTTTACCTGTGGAAGTGATGGCGCCTGGATGAACCGTGGAACGAAAACAAGCCGGTGTCATGCTTTGGGCGATGTCCTGCTGGGATACCCTGGGTCCAGTTATCCACATGCCGGGCACTCTGACGTCTACCACCTACCTAACTACCTAAACATCATTGCTGACCAGGTACACCCTTTCATGGCAACGGTCTTCCTCTCTGGAAGTGCCATCTTTTAGCTGGATAATGTGCCATGCCACACTGCACGGATTGTTCGAGACTGGTTCGCGGAACATGAGGAAGACTTCCAGGTATTGCCCTGGCCTGCATATTCCTCAGACATCAATCCCATCGAGCATCTGTCGTTTGTGTTGGAATAGCAACTCCGATCTGCGGCGTCTCAATCACGCGACTTACAGGAGTTAAAGGATCTACTGGTTACGTGTTGCTGCCAGATACCACAAGACACATTTAGAAATCTTGTAGTGTCCATGCCTCGCCGGGTACGACTGTTTTGGCTACACACATGGAGGACCAACATTATATTAGGTAGGTGGTCATAATGTTTTGGCTCATCGGTGTATATGCGAACGCGCCTAGAAGCATCAAATTGAATGAATATTCTCGGGAGTTACATATTTCTCTCTCTGTCTACTCTAAAGGAGTTAAATTTTTATTTTAATTCAAAAATGAGGGTTTTCAGGGTACCAATTAACAATAATGACCAGTTAAACGGATCTTAAGCGCCAAGGTGGTAACTAAAGCTATAAGGAGTCAATATTATTGCGTCTGTAATTGTGTACTCTTCGGTTGGTTTGCTTTTTGCTGGACAAAAAACTGGAGCTTCTAGGAAAAAACCATGCCAGACCGACTAACCCAGCCATGTAGTGAATAATTACCAATATTAGCTCCAATGGTAATTATTCTTGGTCTTTTATAGCGCAATGAGTACAGAGCAAGACTTCGAAAAAAGTGATATTATTTTTTGGAATATTCTCCAAAGTTAGAATATTTTCGAGGATTGCCCATGGTAATGCCAAATCTTTGAAAATCTACCACACTACATGTATTAAAAACCAAAACACGCGAAAACATGAAACCATCAAGGCTCCTAACAGTGGGATTTCGTTAGTGTTTAATTTGATACAATTGATTATTAAAAGTTTGTACTTTTTTTCTTAAACACTGGAATTGGAAGTCACTGGACTAGCAGATTCTACCATTCTGCTGTATTATTTGTAGTCTTTTCTCAACAGTCATTTTCTGCATTATTCGAATAAATATTAAAAAGTTTATAAATATTAAAAGAATAACCGAAATAAAGTGTCTTTATGACTTGTGTCCCACTGATCGTAAACTGTGACTACAATTCTAACGGAAATTTCTTCAGCTTTGTGCGAAAAATTGAATACCCCTCTCTGCAGTCATAATTTCCTCAATTATTCTATTCATTTTCAGCCTCGGGGGAACCTGTAACGTCTTTAATGTGAGAAACACTATCTTGTATGAAACGCGCATCACATGTTCCCCCACCAGGTGGCAATACTAGTCATTTCATTGAAGACGGTGCCAACGAAAAACAGCAACGGTGTAAGACAAAGGTTGTTGCACATTTCTGTACCTCTTAAATCGTTGTGTCGACGATCAAACCTTCCATCGGCAGACGAAACCTCCAAAACCAAACCCGACTGCACAGTTCGCTGCCACACGACCAAGCGGATAAAAACTTCCGGCGTCCGTCTTGCCACTCATCGCCACTTCCATAACTCTCAAGAGCGCGATCCAGCCAGGCAGACGACAGTAGGCAGCGGAGCGTAGCTAGTGAAGGCTCGGACGTGGTGTCAAGCTGTGCGGTGTCGTGAGGCTCCAAGCAGGACGAGGGTCGTCTTCCTCTTATTTATTGATTTACTCCTCTTTTTTTTTTTAATAATCCGATGGATACACGGCAGTGAGTGAGTGTCGAAGGGTTGATTCAGAATGCCAACTTCTAGTTTAGGCCTAGGCCTTCTGTCGTCATGAGTGTTACCGCCAACGAGGACCTAGAAGAGGTAAGTCGAAATGTATGTTGTGTATTCGTTACCCAGGCA
This sequence comes from Mastigoproctus giganteus, assembly GCF_048544385.1. NCBI lineage: Eukaryota > Metazoa > Arthropoda > Arachnida > Uropygi > Thelyphonidae > Mastigoproctus > Mastigoproctus giganteus. The sequence continues at coordinate 194,453,311 of NC_143577.1, forward strand.
ACCTAGTGTCTGATGTAACGGGATCCGGTCTTGTCGTGAAAACGAGGGTCGTGTCGACTGACCCACTGAGTAAAGAACTTAGCCACACTTGTTGGTAGAACAAATAATAATTATGAATAGCGGTTGGAGTGTAAGGATGGTAATCAGAAGATTCCATCTGTTTTAGGTTCATTTGTCACTAAGGTACACTGATGTTTCCCATTGCAATCATTGGTTGCAATGGGAAACCATCAGTGTACCTTGGTGTACCTTGGTGTACCTTAATGTACCATCAGTAGTTTCATATGTGGGACAATTGGCTTAACAGCACTGCTGATACCTTAACTGAGTTAAGATAGTTATTTCTGGCTAAGTATAGTTAAATACTTGACTCGAAATATGCATATACTTCTATAGTCCGGTGTACCATTATAGAACTGCATGAATATCCATTTCTTTTAACTGTGACAATTCTTTTAAGGGATTAAGACGAAGAGGAGTTTCAATATATGACAATGAGCAGAGGAGAGCAGCCATCTTTAGATGTCTTGTTTTGAAGTGCTATGGGTTAAGCATTTTTCTAGAACACCCTTTCATTTTAATAGATATTTCCCATCGATGTGTACACCAAGAACTTTGCTCTGTCTTTATAAATGACATTGGGAAAAAAATATTACTTTTTGAGAAAAAATGTTTTATCTAACGTTTAAATAAAAATAAAAGAATAGAGACGACACTGGTTTAATACGTTATTTAATGCGAATAAACGTGAAACTTGAATCAGTGGTGTCTGTTTAGTATTTAAGCGTATTCTCGATAGACTTTCTGTTTAGCGGGATTAAAAATCTGAAACAATCCATGCAATCACACCAGAGATTAACTCAGCCACGATATGTGAAAATAATCATAAACTTCCTGTGATCTCGATGAGATTAAAATCCAATCCTTTTCCGCAAATAGAAGGATCCAATCCGTTTCCACGAATATAAGAACCTGATAGCAATCATTGTTCTAGCCATGAGAGTTTTCATCCAGGAAAAGTAAGTCGAAACGCAAGGGTCAGTATTATGCGTAGGGAAACTGGAATAAATATAAAAGATGTTTAAAATCAGGCTTATTTAAGAAGGAGAGTGAAGATAAGCGATACGTTTAGCTGGATCTTTTGGCTGTTTCCATCAGCAATGTGAGATATACTGATAGAAAATTAGCTCGTTGACGATAAAAATAGATTACTGTCATCGTGCCTCATATTATCAGTTGGTAATGTAAGAGCGTCACTAAAACTATCTATTAAGAAAGTTTAGACTTATCAGTGTAAGTTCTAATCTTCGCAAAAACATTCTCATTGATTTCGCACCTTTACGTGGATTCATTTCCCATCTTAATGATCTCCATTTCCATCTGCCCAAGCGCCAATTACTCTTTCTGAAAGAATCTCGATAATCGGTTTCCTCAACCACTACTCATCTCAGTTGTCCTAATTATTCTCTATTTCACTTCAATTAGTGGTACTTGTTCATTTCCTTTGATTTCTTTATCTTCAGGAGGTGGTACTTGTGCGTATGCCTGCTCTATTTCTTGTCAGACTTTCTTAATCTGAAATATCCTCTGGCATAAATCTGTTTACCGCAATCTGTGACAATAGTCTGTTACCTCTATAGTTCTTTTAATAACCTTGCCAATCACTCAGAACTCTTTGACTTCCTTTCTTTGAAACTCGACTTTCTCCACTCTAACTTTGCTAACAGTGAGGTAATTTTCCTTGGAGTTGTGATTTTAATGTTCACATCGTTGGCTGGCGTCACTTTTCTAGTTACACGGACCCATCTGGTCGATATGCTGACGCTTTCTGGATTACTAATGATCTTACATGGCTTATTCATTTACCTGCCAGTATACCACACAATCATAAGCAAACACCCAACACTCGATCTTTTTCTCACCAATAACTCTTCAAAGTCACGATCAATAATAGTGGTTCTCTAGGTGCTTCAGATCACGACTTGATGATGGTCTCTTTTCCAATAACGCCTCTCTCTCTCACTCACTTACTCATTTTAGCTCAGATCATGTCAGTGAAATCATTCTTGTAGGGAAGAAATCCTTTATTCTGAATTCCGCCCTAAAACCTCGTTCTTCGTAGACCTTAGTATTCTAATAAATGCGCTAAGGCTGTTCAAGATATGAATGTATCTTATTGCAATTGGCTTGAATCCAAATCTCCAGCTTCATTTTCTCGATATACTAAAGATCGCAATAATGGTAACACTGTTATTAATCAATCGAAACTCGATTTCTGCTAAGAGTAATAAATTTGCTTCTTGTCCAAATGACAGTCGAGCATTCTCGTTTCATGCCAAAGCTGTTGACCGCAACTTTTGTCCATCAATACTTCCACCTCTGTTACAACCTGATGGTTCTATTTCATCCCGAGTCTACTTACTAGCATCCTAGTTCTCTTCTAACTCTTGTATTGGCGATTTGGCAAATCGCCTCCTACTATACTTAATGCCTTTCGGGAAGGTCAGACAAAAAGATGTCAGAAGAAGAATGAAAAATCTTGATTATCCATTTTTAATCGGAATCTGTATCTTTGAGCTTGCTCCTTTTGAATGTCACCTTTTTATGCTTTTTCATTCGACTGGTGGTTATCCTTCCACTTGAAAATTTTCTAAAATCTAGTTAGTTCCTAAAACGTTAATAAATTCCTCTCTTCCAATTATCATCTCATTGCACTTTATTCTTTCCAAAATATTGCAGAAATCCATTAATCACCAACTCCTAAACTATCTCGAAACTTTCATCTGATCAATGATTGCCAATATGGATTCCATCAGTGCCGATTTACTGGTGATATATTGGCTTATGTTAGACATCTTTGGATAAATTCAGTGGAAAAGTTCGGTGAAACTTTACCAGTTATTCCCTTATTGAGTTTCACTCCTTAAGGATCGTGTTTGCCATAAAGGTCTTAAAAGTATCCCTCATATGGATTGCCGATTATATAACTTGGTATCCAGTTTTCTCTCTGACCACTTTCTCCCTGGGTGATGGTAGATGGCTCTCTGTCTTCTAACTAATGCTGGCGTTCCCCAAGGTTCAGTTCTTTTTCCAACTCTTTCATCTTGTATATCAATGACCTTCCACCAAGTGGAAATCCTGTTAGTTTTTCTGATTATAGCATATTTCACCTTCCAGTTTAAGAAACCTTAACCTAAACAAACAGCTTCAACTTTTCGAATATCCACCATCAATTCCTTATGATGATCTCCAGGTAAGACTCCAATCGGGCAAAGATACAGTTAATTTCAACTTTTAAAACTCAGTCCTGTCTTAATTCTCACAAAACGTATACTGCTCCTTTGTTTATCATATCACAAATATTTCTTCCTCTGCATATAAAAAAAAAATGGAGTTTTCCCTTTCGCTCTCGGCGTTACATTTCTTCTAAACAACTACTCACTTTGTACATATTTCAAATCTGTCCTACCATGGAACATTGTTCCCACATGTAGAATGGTGATACCAAAGTCTCTCTTACTCTTCTACACTGTATTTAAAAGAAAGACATCCAGGTTAATTAATGACACATTTCTTACAAAGTCTCTCCCCTCTTTTTCACAGACGTTTAGTTTCTGCTGAAGGCTTTTCTGTGGATACTGATACTTCCATGGGCTTTGTATTCTGTATCTGAATCTGTAATTTTCCCTCTCTTTATCCACTCAGCATTCATTCACTGTCCAACTGCAGCCTCAAAGAAACCAACTTTTGCTTTTACTCATTTATCCCTTCCTTCTAGTTCTGGTCTCACTCCTTTACGTATATTTTACGAAAGCAAATCTACAGAAATCAAAGTCTAATGCCAACAAGTGTCATCTATCTTCTCAGCCTTCAACTAATGCACGGTATTGAGTACTAGAGATTCTAATTCTTTTCGTGTTTGGGGTTGTCATAAGATGCTCTTCCAAGGAATGCAGAGAAAAATATTTATTTTCCTTTTTCTAATTGACATTAACAGAATAAGACAACCAAACATATTTTACAAGTTTTAGTTTTCATTTATCAAAAGCATAATAATTGAAACACTTGACATTTTAGTTTTCTTTAACTAAAAAGATATATTTTCTGGAATTCAAAGAAGTTAACTGTAATTTTCCACTTTTAACCTCAATACACTGCTCATGATAACAATCTTCTACGGGATTCTCGTCTATCTCAAACTCTCCACTTTTTCATCACAAAAGTCGCTGGGCACCGACAATCTCCCATTGTTATTATTTTCCTTTCCTTTACTTATTCGCGTTTCCTCTTTAGGTCCTTGTATACGAAGCATGTTCTTGGCCTCTACTGACACTGTATTATTAATTTTCCAACAGTTCTTAAAGAGACTGCGATCGAGTGTTTCGTGAATATGATGTTTAAATAACTTTTTTTATCGTTCAACTCTTATGGGAGGGTTTTGAATCATTATGGTAGATTGGATCTTGATAGTCATCCTAGCTGAACTGAAACGAGATGAAAGTCTTTAAAGAATGTCTCATTCAAGTTGGTAACTTTCCAGCTATTGTGACATTTCTCTTAGTACCAGATTAAAAAAATCCTGAAAAATTTCCTAATATTATACGGTCATTGGGGAGCATAAAAATCACTGCACCGTGAAGGGATTGAGGATTATGAAAACCGAATAAAATGTTTTTGAAAATGGATTTGAAATTTTATGTAAGACAACTGGAAGAACATTATCTGAACGTACAGAAGTCGAAGGAATGAATGATACGATCGTGGTGAAAATTGTTTCTGTGGGCTTAAACTGAAGTCAAATATGGTTGGCTGATTGCTGCATGCTTTCTAGTGGATTCAGAAGAGATGAAGGAATTAAGAAGGCAAAAGGCTAGTTTAGAATATTAAAACCAAATTGACCTTGCCTAATCGTCCGCAGCAATTATAATCACCGTATTTCCACACGAGTGGAAAAGACTCGAGTTTGAATCCCGTCAATGACGCGAGGAATTCTCATGGGATTTTTTTTTTTTTTTTCACAACAACGTGGCAGAGTTAGTCGGTCTCAGAAGAGGTACAAAGTCAGTCAGTATTGGGAAAAGTTGATTTTCCTCCAGGAACCGGGGGTTTTCCCGAAGAATATGTAAAATTACAGACAGAATATACTGACGCAACCTAATTTCGTTGACACTTAGCACGCACACACACACACACATACTTAATTCCACTACTCAATTCCTTTCAAGGCACAGTCGAATTCTTTGTTGCAGCATTCCCTGCTTTTGTTTATTTTTTTGGTTATGAAATAACTCTATGACCCTCACTTTTCTCGTATCTCTTGTGCCTAAGTAAGCGTTTATAAGTTCATTTTCTTCTACATCTAGTTTTCTTACTCTCTAGAAGCAAACCAATCTTCCCCAGCCTTGATTACGGTGACATGACATCGTGAAAGATTTGGCTTACTACACCAAGCTGTTTGCAGAGCATATTGTGGAAGTCTATTCATATAAGCGCTGTTAGTTGCAAATTAATCCAAACGTTTACGACCATTGCATTGCCCACTGCTAAGTGGATATTAACTATTTATTTTACAAAATTACAGCCCTTCAGTAATCTTCATTTCCAAATAATCGCCACTCAATATTCTTGTTAGGTTCTTAATCCCAGTTAGTCGGCCATTTTTGTTTAGGTTTTGAAAGCTAACTTTAGCAGAAAATTTCGTAACGCTTCTGAAATACTCTTCAAGAAGCGATTCCCTCACCTTTACAAAAAGATCAAAGTTCTCCTCCGAGGTATTATTGATTTTCGTAATGTTCTGAGTAGTAGCGTTCCAATTTTAATGTACAACCGCTGATGTTTATGTGCTATTCGAAAGAAGACATTTTCTTCCTCCATTTCGAAACTTTATAGCTTACAGAACCAATAAAGCTAACCTCCAACTAATGTTACAATCAATATTATGGCATGAACCATCAACTCGCACATGCTCCGTGTACATTATTTTGATATAACCCTGTATATATAAATCTCTATTAAAGTCAAAACAACCGTTTTTTATATTTTTCATTCTAGAATTTTACGTGATCTTATCCAATTAATTAGTAATAATTTTATAATTTTTATATTTTACATTTCTTTTTTTTTTTTCTATTTCTTCTGTCAATTTGGTGTTCTTACCCTTATGGATTAAAAAATAAATGAAAAACTATTTGGTGGCTCATTCATTCACTATGGACCCGTTTTTCAATGCAATTGGTTAATCTACACATATCTTTTCTCCGACTTCTTCTCTTTTTTGGAGACAATACTGCAGAAGAAGTTGGAGAAAGAGAGACGTTTTTAATTGAAAAGAAAACAAATGCGTGTTCTCCAACATAGAACTTCTCTTCCCTGAGAAGAAATTGTTAATTGTAGAGGTCACATGGCCTGTATATAGCAAAACCAGTATCAATTTAGGGCATAAAAGGCACGCACTGTCAATAATCGTAGGTAGGACAGAATGAGACAAGGAAAGGGAAGGATCTGGGTTCTGACCAATGAAATATCGGTCGCCAGTGGAAAACAGAGGATGAAGGATGAATGCGACATTCATAGCCAAGCAGACTACCACTAATGATATGCGGAAGAACTGAAGAGACAATTGGCAGAACCAGAAAAACTGTAAGTTAGAACAACTAAAAAAAAAGTGCCTCACAGAGAATGGATCACCATGGTCATGAAGCTACTTATAAGCCGAGGCTGCCTCCCAGCAATGCATCACTGCTTATTCTGGAGCAGGAGATGGAAGCAGTAGCAGTCGTAGAGTTTTAATATCATCGGCGACTAAGGCTATATTGCTCATATATAATATCTGCAAATTGCGCGTGTTCTGTGGTCGATTCTCTATTTGCTGAATCTGACTTTCCTGGAGAAAAAAAACATACTACCCTCACCTCAGACCGACTAATTCAGCCACGTTGTGAAAACGGCCCATAAAAATTCCTCACGTCATCGACGGAGATCAGACTCAGGTCTTTGCCAACTGGCGTGGGGAGAGAGGCGATTCTACCAACTGTGGTATCCACGAGAGCGAGATGAAAGCATTGGATATTAGAGCAGTGGCAAATGTGATGTGAAGTGGGGAATTACACTGTCCAGGCATCAGATGGACGCATTTGGGACATATACCCAAAGAAAGAAACTGTTTTACATGCTTTTAGCTTGGTCTTCTAGTTATCATGGATAAAACAATGAATCAGCTCTCTATCGCAATCTCTCTATCTCAATGGCAATACATTGCATTTAAAGCGCGGCAGCACAGCAATGGTTCGAGGAGAATGATGTGGTGAACTTGCGATTTCCAGCCTAGAGACCAGATCTAAATTAAATTCAACATGTTTGGAACAACTGAGAACCAGATGTGATGTTTCACTTCAACTAGAGAAATTACCACCGTCTTACAAGAAGGGTGGAGAAAGATTACATTCACCAGATACCAAACACTCAAAGAAAGTCCTCCCTCCAGAAGGACATTGATGCTGTTAAAGCCCGTGATACATTTTGGAATATGGTATATATTTAAAAGAGAAGACTACAGAGAAGAAAAAGTAAAAATGAAGAAAATAAACAGCTATTTGGACAAGTTTCCATTATTTGGCGGAATTTTTGCTAAATGGTTCTCTTGCATTTTCTGTAGAGATTAGTGTATTGACAAAACTTTTAATGTCTAATTAGAATGACAATACATTCTCCAGGCACAAATTTAGTTTTTATGTAAATTACTTTAATGACTGCGAAGTTTAAATCCGCTGTTTACAGATTAAAAACAAGTACGTTTATACAATATCTAAGCGAATATTTATTCTCTCGAGTTCCGAATTTAAAATGGAGTTTCTGAAAGAATAAAAGTAAAAGGACAATTGGACTGGCATCCAATTAACGATTAGCTAAAGACAGCTGCAAACCTTAATTGCCCAATGCACTTTCGAGATGTAAGTAAAATAGTTTTCAGCTGCTGATGTAAAGCTTAATTAGCACAGCGAGCGAACGACTCTCTCTTCCTCTGGGAAAAGGCAGATTAAACTACTCCCTCTATTTTTATGCGTTCTAATATCAGAAGAGAAAACGACCCTGGTTTGTTTATTTACACCTTAAACATTTCTGGTAACTTGGATGTTTGAAAATTGAACACAGTTGAACGCTTTTAGTATATGAACTCCCCTAGTCAATGTTTCGTGAGGAAATTAATGTGCATCAGGCATGATGCACATTTAATTTTTGTACGTTTTGATAGTTCGCATTCATTAGACTTTTTCTTTGGTTAAACCTTATTTTGATGACATTAAATAGAGGTATTATTAATATTGATTTAAACCTGATACTGTTTATTTGAAGCTAGTAGAATTAACTTCAAAAATGAAACGTGTCAGATATTTCAAATGAGATGCTGATTTGTCATTTCTATTTCTATTCATTGTATCGATTATTATTTGAGATTATTTTTACTTATTGATATTATACTGGGAATATAGATGAGAGAAAATTTTATATCACCATACGAAAAAGGAAAATCGTTACTAGAAACTCATTGGTGCGGGGAAAATACAGCACTGCACTTATCGAAGGCCTTATAACTAAAAAAAAAAGGGGCAGTGGTTCATGAATTATTATCTCACGGAGGGTATTTCTTATGTCAGCATAGCCAATGGAGGTAAAGGCAAATAGCACAGATCGATGTGGACGTATGGCTGTTTCTAGGCAGCCGGTAGAACAGAAACCAGAGCAAGAAGAATGTTAAATTTATCAATATTGTCATTTAATAACTTGTGTGGCATTGAAACACGCACAGCTTATCTTCAAACTGTGAATGCTCAGCGAAAGTTTTAAAAGGGGTGGTTTGAAGTTGTTCTTTTATCTATTCTATGGCTATTAATAGGCAGTCGATATCAGGTGAAAACCCCAGGATAATGTAGAAAGGAATGAACTGGGCAGCATTTACTGTACACAAATATCGGTTTCCAAAGGCTAGCACGGAATGGAACCAGATTCGATTATTCTTCTTTCCCGATAATTATTTAAATCATATATTGACTAAGTAGAATTATTTGCATATATAATATAAACTGTGGGACGTCTGCATAGTCACGAAAATCCTTTTAATATTCCATTATCTTTTAGCTTAAACCGAGCACTAATTCCAGCTTCTTTTGTGTGTCCTCCTGAGAAGTAAAAAGTAACTGCACTGCATTCGAACACACTCGTTTTAATTACACTGGTAATTAAAGATGGAAACTTTCGGATTTTCTAAATAACCTAAATTAATTAATTTTCTTCCACGTAGTTCATCTGAAATCGAGTAGCTAATTTTAATCATTATGTCTAGCACATTTCGATGAAATTGTAAAGGATGAATTAATTTTTATACTTTTCAGCGTGAACGTTTTTCTGTCTAAGAATATTTCAAATTATTAACTGGTAGGAAATTAATTTATCTTGGATGGAAGATTTACCTTTAATTAAATTCCACGTGGGTTAATTAGCAACAGATATTGAGGAGCAAAAATTGAAGTGGGGAGCACGTTGTGGTACAGCATGTGTGGTGTTTGTGATGTCTAACACAGCCATTAGTGCATGCATGGAGATATCAGCTGCTTCGACAGGTATATGGGGAAACGCAATGTAAAACACGCGCATTTATATGGTTCAAAATGTGTTACGCGAGTTGTAATTAAGTGGCCTCACACAGAAATATTATGGGTGCAGACAAGTTTTATGTAATTTAGCAAAAGGTGAAAAGGATTAGAGAAGTGGAAATGTATTTACAGCTAAAGATTCACCATTTTGATTTGGATCATAGCCCAAGACAAAAATTCAATCGATTAGTTTCACCCTTTGTAGAAGAGATTTGGTTCAGGAAGATGAATTCAGACATTATGGCACCTCTGGACAGCATTACAGAGGGTTCAAAGGTTTCGCCCACATCATGGTTCCTCCCTCAAAGATGCAGAAATTTGTGCTGCTGTTCAATCACAATGCCTCTCCGACCATCATGATATGTGGAGAGGCATCATTCCTCTCTAAATGATTGCGGACAGATATGTTCTTAAAAATGATTCATAACATTTTCTCTCCAAACGAGAACATATCAAGGTTTTCCGCTTTCTTGAAGCATTCCGTTTTTTTTTGTTGTTGTTTTTATTTTCGTATATGACCGCTTACTTTAAATCACACATTTACTTTTGATAAGTTAAGGATATACCAATTATTCCAATCTTGAAAACTGAAATCCATATTTAATTAAAAGCGTTTAGTCAGGTGAAAGCATGCACGACAGTCCTTCACTTGATGCACCATAACCTACTTAAAGTTTCCCTCAGCATTCACCAAGTTAACCAATCCTAGAGAACGATGCATTATGGAAAAGTCTGGTCCGATTTCGGCTGAGCGATAGATTTTATGTTATCGACTTGCCTTCTGGTGGTTCTAATTTGTATTACAGTTTGGTTCCCACTTGTATTTCAAACCACGGATGTAATATGCTTCTAAGAGAATTGAAATTCATATCGTAAGATTTTTAACTGTGTGTGTGTTAATTTTAACACTACTTTGGAAAAACAAGAGCGGTAAGTCCTTTAATTTATATAAAGGTTTCTTAATTTCAAATTACTGTTTATTGAAGTACGTTGTCCGTTTATCAACTGTAAACAATTCTGTATCCAATTTTCTTTGACAGTGTTGTTTCTCGCTACTCTCATCACCCTTATACTTGCCTTCGAGACAGTTTTCTGTTTCTTGCCTTTATTAATTTTATACATTTAAGGCTATGGACGCTTGAGTTTGCGGCTGTCCTAGAGCCATTTGTTAACAGTTTAAAGGTACAACGTTTTGTACCTTTTTTAATCAAGTTTAAATATATCAAACATTCCTTATTAATCAAGAATTCGGTTATTGTTTATTTGAAATATCATCCGCTACATATTTATTCGCTGATTTATTTTTGAATATTTCATTTTCGCTCGTAAGAAGAGCGGTTACTACATAACTCATGAACGTGCGAAATGCCTTCGATCGTCAAGAAGATGGAATATTTGAGGACACTGTAGCTGGGTTTTGAGGCGCTGCTGGAATCGGGGAATATTACAGCACTATTTCGCGAGAAAGCGACTTCGATCAAATGATGGCTTAGCTTTAAGCAAGGACGAATAATGATAGTTCAGGGGTTTGTAAGAATTCCCCAAATAGCAGTGGGGAAAGTAAAGGAGTGAACATAACTGTCAGCTACTTAATCATATAGGATTTTTTGAAAAGCATGGTTAAAAACAGAGTTTTTATTTTTTTTTTTAATTTCGAATACAAAGAATACAGTCCAGAATTATGTAAGAACCGTTTTTAAATAACAAATTACGCATTAATTTAAAAAGTATTGAGATATAGAATATATGTTATGTACAGAATGCATAAAGTCTCTCACTTTAAAAAATATATTGAACTCTAAAACTATACGCCCCTTCAAAGAATACTTTTTTTTGCATTCATATTAGTGCTGTCTGCTGATTTTGGTCATTTTGATTTATAACAGTTTTTTTTCCCAAAAATAATGGGGATAATTGCAGGATAATTGAACTGTTTTGAATAGTTAAGAATTTTGAAAAATATATGGCCTTCTTATCCTGGAAGTGGTCCACTGATTGCACACAACGTGGTTCAGAGAATCGAAGTGGTACAAAATCAGCAAGTTGTTGTAATGTCACTGTCTAGTTCCTGGTAGACGCATCTTTTGTGATAATGCACTGATAATTGACCAATTTTCTTAAAGAGAAGATTGGTTACAGATCATCCTGTGGATGGATGAAACTTTAATGGTTTCTATGGTGAACTGAACTCACTGCACCGGAGAAAATCCTTACACAAGCATCGAAGCCCAGAACCGCTAGCTAAGCGGTTCTGGGCACACACTAAAATTATTCCTCTATTAAGCGAACGTGTTTTTCTTGCTGACATAACATTCTACCCATATGAAGATCTTTCTACGGGCAGCATTCGGCGAAGAACTCATTATCAGTATACATCTTTTGTGTACAATCCCTGCGGACGATTTGTTATGAAGTTATTTGAAATATCGGGTCTACAGAGATTTCGCAACTTCCATGGAAGATTTAAGGCAGACAATTAATCGTGAGTCATAAGCATACTAGCCTACCTACCAGACTGAATCGATTATTAGGAGGAACACAGAGAACTAATTGCTAAAACTGTAATGTAACCTTTTGTAAATTGTAAAGTGATGTAAACAAATTTGCAAACATTTTTCTTTATCTACAGTTCTTGGTGTTTCTTTATGAATTTAGGTCTGTTTCGTAATAATTTTCAGTCAACTGTTTCTTTGTAATTTTCACTCTTAATCTTACCAAGAAAGCCATTCTCTACAAAGCGAAACGACTATCAGGTATTTCGATCAGAACTATCAACGCTGGTTCACGTATGATCCCAAAACGAGACAGTAGCTGTCTGGTTTTGGGATCATACCTGTGGAAAACCCCTTCCTCCCTACCTAAAATGAAGCCTATGTTGCCAGCATTTTTTGAACTGCGAGAGTGTTAATAGTATTATAATGATAAAATTATGCAAGAAAGCTGAGCTTTTCTACATCTGTCAAAAAAGGGGGAAGAATTCTCTATCATTCACCCACACCTTAACACAATATTCAAATGCAGTTTCACCATCGTCTTATATAGATAGACAATGATCTCCCTCCCTTTTTTCGAAGGTCTTACTGACAGGAAACCACGTGCCATCTTTATTTTCCACTAAAAATAATCTCAGAAGGACAAACAATAATTCTATGTTGAAGTTGGGAGTTGCCTTCATGATGTGGTTCGAAGAAACACAACAAAAGTGCAAAGACTGGTTGCTTTCACGAAAATGGGCCATTACATTCACCGCTACTTGAACAGAAATGTTTGGCCAAATTGGAATCGCTCAGCTCCAACAACCCCTACATTTACCAGATATGATTCTATGTGATATTTTTTGTTTCTTAAACTGAAAAATTCCATGAAAGGACGTCAAAATCAGCAAGTCATTGTGATGGCAGTATCTAGTTCCTGGCACTATTGATCTCATGACGTACAAACAATAAACGGTAATGCATCTCAACTTTCAGTGATTTCAAAATCGCCTTTCCAGAGGTGCTTCGAAGAGCGAGAAATTCGCTAGCTCAGTTCGTCGATTGAGAGGACACTTAAAGGATCGTCCACCCTGTAAGTATCTTATTGTCACTATATCGACCAGATACTTTTTGAAGAGATTTATATCACAGAGTTGGTACGCACTTTTGAAATACAAGTAAATGTCACAAAAACATAAAACCTTCAATTTGTGCCAAAATATTGACGCTAGAGAAAAATGGATGACACTGTTGGATTCAGCACACTATAAGAATCAGTTAAATTTAAACATTTATTATTACATAGTGAATTATCATTAAATATTGTTTTAATTTTCATCAAGCTTGCTCTTTCGTAGCTACCTATTGGCCATTTTGAACAACTTTTTTGTCTTAAAAATCACCAAGCGTATTGATAACAACGCAAAGAAACAAAGAACATTCATTGGAGGCGGTCAATAGTTTTCGAGATTTTTAGTGATAAAAGACTTTACGACCACCCTGTACGAAAGAAAGTGTGCTCAGTTAATCTTTATCAATATTTGTTTCGATACTCCAACCCTCTTATGACAGAATATTCATGCAACTCCCTCAAAAGTTTTAACAAAGAGAGAACCTTGGTATTGTGGTGTAAAGTTAACCCAAAAGACCACAATTTCTGAGGGTGTCACCCCACTGTGAGTCCCATAGCATATCCTCATGCTATGGGGCTATCCTTATATCGTCACTCCTTGTATTCTCCTAAAACGAGAGCCCCCATCATCTATTAACTCCCTAAAAAACTCTTCTAAGATTCTTATCCTCATTATAACAATTCAAAATATATCACGTTCAATTAACTTCTGCTTGGGTAGTTTGTTTTTATACTTTAGAAACTAAAATTTTTCACAGATGGCTCATGGTATTCCATACTGCGACTGTGGGAAAAGCCTCTCCCTCTGCCCCTTCGCCCCCTATAAAGACAGAAACTCAAGGCCATTCCAACTTCATTCTTTCACGCGAGTAGAAAGCAATACGTCACTTCATATAAACGGAAATGACTTAACACTCAAAATAGCTTCGTATTTGTAAAAATGCCATTTCCTGAAGAAGGAAATGACACAATGCGTACCCTTCCTAGAAAACCTCTAACGAAGACGAATGACAAAGACATTAATTTCCGTGCTTAATACTTCTTCTACCACAGTAAGCGATTTGTGCCATCCAGGAAATTTCACACTTGTTTAAAACTGACGTCTGGGTGTGTTCCGATGATCTGTCCGTGACCAGACGTATCTAGACATTTCCTGCCAGCTCAGACATCGGGAGCTGCATGCATGTTCCCATCGATTCCTTTCGTATGCCAGTAGCACGGAAGTGTTAAGTGGTGGTGGACTGGAGACGGGGAGCTATTTTTGCTTGCTTCATGAAGGTCACCCACTTTGAACGAGGGTGGAGAGTTCTGTGGATCGGTAACGATTTACAGACGATCAAAACGAACTACATTTAGGAGGGTATTACCTCGGGTGAAGAATCTAAAAAGAATACGTTAGTTGGTTCAATTGCCAAAGTTTACTTCTAAAGAAAATGAATCCAAAATATTCATATGGGGATAACTGAGGCTTCATATTAGTTCTTGGCTTACGTAATAAAATTCTGTAAAATAATTATGTTTATTTTAACTGTATAGGCAAATATCTAACTATTTTTAGAGCTTCTTAAAGTTCTTAAAGTTCTTAATTACGTTAATAAGACAGCTACTCCATGTTGAATAGATGGTAAAGTCAAAAAAGATTATAATGAATAGTGAATGGATGAAATGAAAGTTTCTGTTTCAAAGTATCTTGCTGCTCTTGAAGTAGACATTTTTAATTAAAGAAATAATTGCAAAAATCTAACTAGAAAATAAAGCTGCGTATATTTTTATGATATCCTATAAATACGAAAAGTTATCGAACCAATAGTACGTGTGTAGGCTTAAGGGTTAGACGATTGTTCCAAGCAACGAAAGAAGAAGTGATACAGTGAAGAAAGGGAACATTATTTCGGTGATTTAGGAGCAGAACTGTGATTGGATGTTGAGTAGATGAGGTATGTGTCCATCTGGTTTCGGAAAAAGAAGTAGAATCATAGATGCTAATTCAGAACAGTCCCATGGAAATGTAGATGAGGCATATAGCAGAAACTCGGTTCTCGTATGATGAATGGAGGGGTTCTTGTACGATGTATGAGGGGATGGAATGAGTTTGTAAGAAGTGTCATTAATTAACTTTATTGCCTTCCATTTTGGGGAATCACCCCAGTAAATAAACGAGTGTTGGTGAAGATAAGCATGGAAACAGAAAGAGTTCTTTCTTCGAAAAATAAGATAAGATTTGGTTTTAGAAGGTAGTTGGAGTTAATTAAATTCTCTTTCACTCAGTGATAATTGCTGACTCGCTGATAATTACTTGGAGATCAGCATTTAAAGAACTTAAGCGGACATTAGAGAAGTTCTGGCTGTTTGTGCAGAGAAGCGCTTATCGAAGAAAACGGAATGTACTATCATCGGCAAAAATATGGACAGGATTCCTAGTTAATGGAAGAAGGTCATTAGTATACAGAAGGAAAAGAATAGATAAAAAGAAAAATGCAAAAGTTGAGGCTTTGTGGCATTAGTTGATCAGTTGGAAGTTAATCTACAATTACATGTCATCAAACGGCCATAGTGGACACTGGCTACCCATTTGCAAAAATTGGAAAGCAGATGGTAGCCTGCTTAGAAGGCCTTTATGCTACAAATCAAGCGAAAACCCTTAGAAATATCTACATCAACTATTTGAGTTTCTCCAACCTTTTCTATGGAATTTACCCACTGATGGGAGAAAGAACAAGATAAAATGTGGATGGACAATGACGCAATCTATATTGGCAATGATTAATAACATGGAAAATTTCAAAAAGGTAAGAATTTATAGTCGGGGTTTTCTTTTATTCCTTTGGAAAAATTTCTGAAGGGCAAAGATTTGTCACCCTGCATAGTAATTGGAAAACACCTGTGAAATAAAAGAATGCTAAAAAGCAGCACAAAGTGGGCGCTAATTTTGTAGTACAGATTTTAAGAACAAGTCATGCAAATAAACTGAGAAAACACAATTTGGCCTCAATAGCCCTTGTGTGACTAAACCCAACAACAACATAAGAACAGGTATCTATGCTGGTAGGAACTAGATTCTTCGCAACAAGATTACTCAAGAGCCTTCTAATATTTTCTATAGGCAGGAGGTCTTCTGTGGTATGTATTAGTTTTGTTCCATTGGTTTGACTGTTCATAATGCATTGGTGCAAATGGGATAAAATTCGGGTGGAAGGTAACACGCAGTAAAAAAGTGGATAATTTTTCAAAAAGGCCATATCTCTCCCACCTACATCACGCTACTTGGACTCCTGTTTATCTCAATTAGTAGAACATCGACAGAAAAATTATTCTTCAGCTGGGAAGTAACATTTAGCGGAGAGGTCATAATCGATTATTTCGTTTATAAAACGTTGTAGTCCAAGGAAAAAAGAAACTCAACTAAACATAAAATATATTTATTCAATGAAAATCAGTAAACACCTATTTTCCAGATTGATATTAACCAGAATTTTCTGTTTCGTACATGATAAATGTAAGGACTTATAACCTTTCCAGTGACATTGCTTGTGGAGTATTAAGACAGCTTAACATTTTTATTCTTTAATTAAAATTCGCCGTGAAATAGATGGGGTGCCTGCTGCGCTTGTTGAAGAGAAGTAAACGATCTGTCAAATGGAATATGCGTGGGTAAAAAATGCTTTAATAAATCTTCTTCAAGATGAAGGAGCTTGGTAGTCGAAGCTATGAACCAATGAAATATTGGACAATTTAGAAAGGGGAGGAGTTATCGGCTTTGTAGATGCAGTCGATAGGAAAATATTTGATTACAAAAAAATGTCCGCGATGTCAATGAAAGGGAGAATTTTTCACGCACGTGCACATACACACAGCGCGTAAATTGCACTCGTGCACATAACTTATTTATTACGCTAAACTGCATGATGAACTTGAACCAACGGAATCACCTCTTTGGAATAGGGTTGTCGAAGACCAGGAAGCAGATGACTGGCCAACAGGAATTTGGCATTCATTTTAAAATTAAGACGTCAAGGTTTTGAAGAGGATGCTCACTTTCTCGGGAGGGAGTTTTTCTTTAAAGCTGCAGCAGGGAATACTTTAAAGAAAATCCTTTGCAACCATCTTGGTATTCATGAATATGCTACATCTAAACCAGTGGGTGAATTTGATCCTATAAGGAAATAGAAATTTTGCAAGACGGAAGGAAGAAATTATTTCGACATGTTGCACAAGAAAAGCATAGGAAGTCACTTCCAGGAACGAAAAAAGAGACAAAGAAATCTCCACAAAGAACACTCTTGCGTGACTGCTGGTTCGCGTGCAGATAAGTCCTCTCGTCTCTATCCAGAGATGAGCCAATTTGTTCACTTAAGATAATAGAGGAAGAATGACCTCATGACCTTTAGGACAATTCTTCACGATGCGTGTGAATAAGAAATGGTCACGCTGTTGAGCCGATATTAAAGTATTCATTCGTAGTCATGAACCTCTTCCAGGTAACAGAAAAACAAATGGTGGTACTTTTTTCTTTTCTTTAAAAATATTGGAAATGTAAACTGCTATATGTCTAATTAACTAAAGAAAATTTAAAATAAAACTATCATACGTTTAATTACAGACTCAATATACTGATCTTATTAGATAACCAGGCGACCATTACAAACCAATATAACTTTTTTCACAACGTGGCTGAGTTAGTCGGTCTCAGGCGAGGGTTGCATTATTTTTCATCGAACAGACTGACTGAAGAATACACGCAATTCCAAGCAGCAAACTGCATGATACAAGCGAATTACTTCTACAGCGAGTGGCCCACTCGCTATAGAAGTAATTTTATAGCAGGAAGACCAAGCATATGGGAGAAAAAAAATATAGTGCTGATAGAGAAATGTGTGTGTGTGCAGAATCTGAGTTTTTACTTTAAAAATGCCTGAGACCGACTAACTCAGCCCATAAAAACTCCTCGCGTCGTTCATGAGATTCGAACTCAGGTCTTTTCCACTTAGTGTGAGGAAGACTGATTATACGCACTGCGCTACCGCGAGAGCACTAACTGCATGCTTTGTTTATTTTGTTTATACATTTTTTAAATCGTTCATAGTTTGTTTTGTTTACTTCGTTTACAGTTTACTTTGCCAGTTAGAAATAAATAAAAATAATAGATACAACTAACAGAAATAAAAATAATAGATGGGAAATTTTCATTTCCCATCTATTATTTTTATACAGGTTAAAAAACATGTTGCGGAAAAACGTGCAGAAATTCCTCGCTTCATTGATGGGATTCGAACCCACACCTCTTCAAGTTGGTGTCTGGGAAACGGTGCTTATATCCACTGTATCCTGCGAGGGCCCCAATGTTTTGCTTTGTTTATTTTTTATACTTTGTTTTGCAGTTTGTTTTGCTAATTGTTTACTTTGTTTATAGTTTGTTTTGTTTATTGTTTATTTTTGTTTGTTTGTTTCGCTAATTGTTTACTTTGTTTAGTTTGTTTTGTTTATTGTTTACAGTTTGTTTCACTAATTGTTTACTTTGTTTATTGTTTACAATTGGTTTCACTAATTGTTTACTTTGTTTATTGTTTATTTTGTTTATTATTTACAGTTTGTTTCGCTAATTGTTTACTTTGTTTATTGTTTATAGTTTGTTTTGCTAATTGTGTACTTTGTTTATTGTTTATAGTTTGTTTTGCTAATTGTGTACTTTGTTTATTGTTTATAGTTATGTATTCTTGGCAATTTTTTTTTTATTCTTGGTAGTTTATTTTAATAGTTGTTTATAGTTTTGCTTATCTGTAAGAAACGGTTTGTTTATATTTATCACCTTAGCATTTTATTTCTGTTGAGCTCTGAAAAACGATTCACAGCCTCGTGCCTCCTCTCTCACTATCTAAACAGTACAAATGGCTAAGATAGCCAAATAGGTGGAGGAAAAAAAATTGCTGGAGGAAATTGAATGGAAGAATGTTTCACTCTGGAAACAAACACGAGATAACAAAGAAGCGAGTGACTCAGTGATACACGAGGCATCACTTGAGGCAAGTTTAGGAAAGGAGTTCATTACGGCTGTTACAGCAACTTCTATTTCTTAGTATGCTCTCCGCCGATATTGTGGCATTTCTCCCGAGTATTGATTTGTGTGCCGCCACCTCAGCAGAACACCAGTCTTATATATAAGGACAGAAGGAACTGCGTGTTATTTGAGTAGGCATCTCTCTTAAAAGGAACTGCTTTGAGAACTGTAGAATGAGTACCAAGAAGAGGGCTGAAAAGAGAAGATGCTAATTTTAAGGACAATCAAATTCCTTTATAAGAAATTTGAATTGGGACGGCTCGGAAGGTAGTACGATACTTATAATCTTCCACACGGGCAGAAAATGCCTCAGTTCGAATCTCCATCAAAAACTCGAAGAATTTTTATGGACTTTTTCGCAACGTGGCTGAGTTAGTCGGTCTCAGGTGAGGGGGCATGATTTTTCATCCAACAAGATAACTGAAGAATACACGCAATTACAGACAGTATACTGACGCTTAATAGCCTTAGTTACTTTGACTCTTAACACGCTCGCTTAAAATTTGATTAAAACATTCTTATATTCTTGTATCATATTATTAAATTTGTTTTATACGCAGTTACATGTGAGTATTCGTAATGTTGTAAAGATGGTTTTGGTAAAAGTCAATGCAGTAAAAGTCTAGCTTCTTATCTCTGAACTTTACTAATACTACAAGATTATTCTACTCGCATGTGCAGCAAATGTAATTTATAGAATTTATACGGTCTCTATAAATGTAACTCTAATAAAATTACGAACCGAACCAGGTGCTCAGGACAAGAAAGTTTGATCCTCTCGGTCAGAATATAAACAAGAAATACATTTGTTTCGTAACCCATTTATAGGATCAGGATACAGACCACCCTGTTTAGAGGGCTCTTTAGCGCAAAGTTCATAGAAAATAAAACCAAGACATCGGCAAAGATGGTTAGGGTTTCTCTTTGGGGATGTTGTTGAATTAACAACCCAAATCAGAATAATAGGTTTATATAAAAACAATAAAGAAACTTAATAGCCGTATACACTGTCTAGCCGATTATCACCATGCAAAAAGCAGTACTCTAGCATAGTTTCAATTAAGAATTACACTGTGCTGCCACTTTATTAGGTACATCTACCTAGTAGCGTGTTGAGCCTCCTTTAGCCTTCAAAACAGCCTGAATTCGTCTAGGCATGGATTGAAGATGCTGAAAACGTTGGGCAGGAATGGAGTATCGTGCAGACATGAGTGTGTCACTTAGTTCCTTGAGATTCGACGAAGGTGTAGGCTTGCAGCGAACAGCCTTTTCCAGCTCATCCTAAAAATATTCAATAGGATTGAGATCCAGATACTCAGCGGGCCACTGCGGCAAAGAAAAGTCATGCTCATGTTCCTGGAATCAATCCATAGTGATTCGGGCTTTGTGCACCGGCGCATTATCCTGCTGGAAGTACCATCTGACTGAGGATAAACTGTCAACATGAACGGATGCAGTTGGTCAGCAATGACGTGGCATTCAGACGTGAATCTATGGGTATCAATGGACCCAACGTGTGCCAAGAAAACATTTCCCACACCATAACACTGCCCCCCACCATCCTGCACAGTAGTCGTCAGACATGATGGGCCCATGCATTCACGTTGTTTTCGCCAAATTCTGAGCCTTTCATCAACATGATGCACCAGGGACTTATTGAAAACAGTTGCCTGGTCAGATTCGTCAGACCAAGCAACTGTTTTCCAATCCTCAATAGGTCAGTGCTGGTGTTGCTGTGCCCACAGGAAGCATGCGGAGGAATATGGCCTTAGTTGCTAATGCTCCTAAAAAAAAAAAAAAAAAAACCAAACCAAACCAAGAGGCATGCTCTCTTGTTCTTCACTGATAACAGAGGTACGGATGTGGCCGTCGGCTGTTGTAGCTCATTCGGGACAAAGTGCGACTAGTGGTCCGTTGCGATATTTTGTTCTGCTCACCAAGGTTGTTTATTTATTTATTTCGTATGATGTGATCAATACACGAAGGAACCAGTTTTTTATTGCTTCCTTCGTGTATCGTGGCCAGGATATCCAACCAACCGGTTGGTTCGGCACCATCGTGATATCCAGCCCGAGGCGGGAATCGAACCCGCGACCTTTGGGTTGCCGGGCAGGCACTTTACCTACCCGACTAGCCCAGTCGGCACCAAGGTTGTATTCTGACGTGGTGTGCGACATTGTGGCCCGTCTGTTTGCTTGCACAATTCTAACCATCCTCCTTTGACCTCTCTCATCAACAAGCGATTTTCTTCCACAGGAGTGCCGTTGAGAGGATGTTTTCTGTTCGTTGCACCATTCTGGATACACCCTTGAAACTGTGGTTTGTCCAGCACGTCTTGCACCTACTACCATGCAACGTTCGAAGTCCGTTAGATCACTCCTTTTCCCCATTCTTGCTACGGTTTGTACGCTTAACTGATACTAGAAAGGTTGTTCTGCTGCATTTCTTTCCACAACTGTGGTCACGTGATTGGCAATGTTGTGGGACAAACCATTGTCACAGCACGGGTGTACCTAATAAAGTGGCAGCACAGTGTATATGAACTTAATAATATACACACACTCGCTCTAGCGTTTGGATTAAAAAAAGTCATATTAGCGCCACTCTAGATCAACTCATCTGCCTATGTATGTGTATTGTGTCCCTAAATTACGTGTGTTCTGTAGTCGATTTCTTTGCTGGATGAAAAATCCGAGTTTCGGGAGGAAAACTTGCTTCCACTCCTTAAACCGAATAACTTAGCCAAGGAGTGAAAAAGGCCATCAAAGTTCATTAATAGGATCCGAACCTGGGTCTTATTTTTCCGCTCGTTGTAGGGAAGGTGTTGGCTATAACCCTGTGCAAACGCGGGGACGGCATTTGGCTAAAGAAATATTAAACATTCAGAGTCTAAAGGACTCTTCTTCATTTCTTGTTTTGTCAATGTCCTTCGTCTAAAGGACATTGGCAAAAAAATAAAAAGAAAAAGAAAACAAAATTAAGGAAATGCCCAGCACCTTAACCATAAACCATCTGATAAAACAACGAATTGCATATTTTCCAGCGCATGTTAGCTATCGTTCTAAGTACCGAAGGTGAGGCAACCATTTTCTCCAAAGAAGGGCGGCTGTTTATGCAGAATTACAGAGAGAGAGAGAGAGAGAGAGAGAGAGAGAGCGCTACCTTGTAACCTAACCTCAAGTTACCTCCTCTGTACTTCCTTTCATCAGGCAGTGCTGTCGCCAGAGGTTAAATGCAGTGGGCGAACCCGGACATTGGAAGGAAGTGAGGAGGAGGCAGCTGAGCAGGATTCAGGTATCGTTCGGTTGTCTACAGAAATTAATTTGAACAGATCATTTTACCTGGAGGCCGATACGAAAGTAAAGAGATGGCTGTTTACAGTAATATGGAGTAAACACGACATGAATGCAAACAGCCAGGACAAACACTTGTGAGCCGAGTAAACAAACACGCAATGCACGTCCAGAAACCACCAAGGCCACTTAGAAAACGCTGCATCTTAGGTTCATGTTGTCTGAATACTAAGCTCGTTCACCCTACTTCCTGTCTTCTGTTGTAATTTATATTCACATCCATAAAAACGAATTTTGGGTTTGCAGCGCAGCAGTGTTTGACCATTCTTATAGCTGTTTCAGACAATGGATTGGGGGTGGGTTTCATGCATGGATTACCTATTCCACGCGTGTCGATAAACACATGATATGAGCATGGTTAAACCTTATGATGATTGACAACGTCTATTTTCGAAAGTGACCATTAAAAACATGCGCAATGAAAACGCCGTTTTAATGACCACACAGCCTGGAATACGTAGGGGGCGAAGATTTAACCACGTCCATAACTTGGGTTTGAAGTGATCAATGGCATGTAAACGTCTTTCATGAATTCTGAATGTCTCGAGGTGCGCGATGGTTTATTCAATTTGTCTAATGAACTTGCAAAGAGGAATGGCGTCTTCTGCATCGATGTTTTCCCCCTTTGTTACAAAATAAACGTGCCCGCAGGCTATCTCCAGGCACGTGCAGTCGAGCTGTACGCTCTCCATAAATGATTCAACCCACCGGGGACAAAGTGTAAACCTCACGAATACGGGGTAGTTGGCATCGCTCAGAGAAAACAGAGAACCAATGGCATTCCACCCTCCATTAACTTTTCAAACGCTTCCTGCGTACACCTCATCTGCAATTCTCACGCGCTGGCTGAGGACCCCTTGCGTGGATCGGGCGAAGTATTTTTGTTGTTTTTTTTGCGTCTGAAGCGCATCGTAGATCGTGTTTAATCTTTCACGTGGCCCGCTGAGAGAACAGTTCCATTTAGAAGCCGTCTGGTAGCAGTTTTGGGTATCCAGTATTTATCTGTGTGGGGGTGGATGCTGCATTAGGGAAAAGTGCCTTCGGAGATGAACATCCACGAAACTATAAGTTCCATTAGATTATTAGACGCAGCGTTGGGTTCCTTATAACTGTTGGATTGACTAAAATTCAAATCGGGAGATGTTTTCAGAAGTATAATTGAAATGGAAGAAGTAATTTTCTGCTTATTTTGTGTTCAGAAAAGTTCAGGGCTTTTCATCGATTGCCTTCGACTGAATTATTTAGATTAAAGTTAAATCACTTGTTTTTCCTAGAATTCCACAAATGTCAGACATGTGTGGGTTCTAAATTTGAAATTATCCTTCTGTAGTAATCTGTGTAATTTAAATATTCTCGTACATACATATTTATAGTATACGCATTACAATAATAATAATAATAAATTTTCTTGTACATAGCAGAGACTATTATGCATTACGTAATATAGAGAATACATTTAATATATAAGCAGAAGTACCATCTGTTATAAACAGTACGAGGGCTGTTTGAAAAGTAAGGTAACCGATATTTTGAGGAAAATACCATGCCATTTCCTGATAATGAAATTGCGTATGAATCGAATCTGCTTATCGAATTTTTTTCTTTTTTTTTGTTACAGAACTTTGTACGCTTTGTTGACATTAATCAAAATGACTTTCTTTGTCGGGTTGAACTAATATCCAGGAGCTGTCCTACAAAATGGTTATCCTTCATGAAAAAACGCGGACAAATGAATTGCGTGCATTTTTGGGATTCTACAGAGTGCCAAAGAGACTAAAGCCACAGAAATTCATCCACAACTGAAGTTCTGTATGACCCAACAGTCATCCAGGGTCAACAACAATAACAAGGGGTGGGGGCAGCTCTCTCGGGGTCCTGATCTCCAGTAGAAAAAGGGATTGGAGGGGGCAATCATATTTGGTGAGGCTGTTTTTCCATGGATGGGCCAGTGTGATTTTCGATTGGAACAAGATTGAAAAAACTAAACACAAATTATTTCGTTCACGAAATAATCTATTGTGTTTAGAGGAGGCGCGTTGTCCTGCTGAAATAGTTCGTTGTCTTCAGGGTGCACGTTGACCATGAAGGGATACAAATGGTTTTCAAGGATAGATACGTAACCTGGACCGTTCAGAGATGCATCTAGACGTACCAGAGGTCCTAACCTGTGCCAGCTGAGCACACACCCCCAGATCATTACGGACCATCCACCTAGCTGAACAGTTCCTTGTTAACATGACGGGTGCATAGCTTCGTGTGGTTTCCGCCAGATACGCACATTCCCGTCCGCTCGAAATAACTGGAAACGGGACTCATCGGACTAGGGGATCCAAGGTCCAGTGCCGATGTTCTTTTGTCCAGTTGAGGCATAGAAACCTATGTCGTGGTGTTAGCAATGGGACTCTGGTGAGTCGGCGGTTTCCATAGCCTATTGCGGCTGATGATCGCCTGATGGTCTTGTTGGGGAGTTTCTGGCACCTCCCTCGTTGAAGTTGAAAGTGATTTGTGCCACTGCGCTGATGTGAGAAACCACAGGTGGCGCCTGTCCCTAATTCTATTATTTGTGCCACTGTCTCATTCCGGTTGGCTGAAACAATCCGAGACAGACGTCGACGGCCACGTTTATCCACCATCTTTCTTCGCCCATAGCGCTGTCCACGATGAAATGTTATTCTGGAAATAGCGTTTTCTCGATACTGTGGAACGGGGATAGTGCAATTTCTGTACCACCTCCGCGATAGATTGACCCATGCGTCGGGCACCCACTATCATCCCTCTTTCAAAGTCGGTTAACTCACGATGTTTATCCATACTGACATCGAATTACTATCTACATGAAAGCAGTGTACCTATATACCTACCAAGCGGTGGGTTCGTTCACTAGCGAGAGGGGTGACAGCGTTGCGTTGTCTAGGAACCAGGTATCAGTGTATAGGTTGTTGTTTTTGTAGGATTTTTTGGGCACATCAGCAACTTTGGCCATATTGCACAGTACATATTATGTCTGTAAATTGCGTCTGTTCTGTGTTCGATTTATAGTGTGCTGGACGAAAAACCAGAGTTTTCGGGAGAAAAATAAAAAAAAACATGCTTTCCACCCGGTTCGTGGAGAACAACGATTCTACCGCTTGCACTACCTACTGAGGTCCGCTTGTATAGGTATAATACTCAAAACACTATATGAACTGGAGTATCATGTGAACTGGCGCTATAGAACCAATATGGTAGATGCTCCAAAAAATCCACAGCAATCCAGCCAGCCATCCAAACAGTTGGCAAGTGTTGAATGAGTATCTGAAAAACACGCCACTTGTGGTTTGACAAGCACTGAGTAGATCCGTGTCAAGATTCAGTCAGTGATGGCTATGAATCTTTACAGTTCGATTTGGTCATGTCGATAATTTTCTTTCTATATCATATGAAAAGGCCTGGGTTCGAGTCCTGTCTAGACGGGATGAACTCGTGGGCATTTTTTTATTCACAATATTAGTCAGTCTTGAGCAAGGTTTCCTTGGTTTTTTATCCCTCAAATCAGGAACCCCGACCATATAACACCGAATTTATAGACATAACGTGCTCACCTCCATGGCTTTAGTTGCTGTGGCGAAAATATAAATATAAATAACAAAACTAAAAAATTAAATTTTTTCCAAAATTAACGAAGGCTGATTTCTGTGGTTTATTCAAATTCCAGTTTCCCCGAAGTAGTCACAGGCACATATACATTTGTCAGACGACCTGAAACATTTTGACTCACTTTTGTATCAAGTGATGTTCGTGCTACTTTTTAAAGGTCAATATTTTGACCTTGAAAAAATTTTCCCATTAAAGAGTTAAGAGTTCGGGTTGTTTTTGGGTTTGCACCAATTTAAGTCATTGAATTTCTAGGTCATATCATCACTGACGCGTTTTCAATCTACGCTTAAAGACGAGGGGAGTTTGAAAAGTTCGTGGCCTGAGTATGAAAGGGTAGTGGAACAGCGCTAAAAAATTGTGGTCATCGACGGGATTCGAACGAGGGCCTTTTCCACCAATGTGGGGAGGATGGTGACGATACCACTGTGGCATATTACAAACATCGTGGTGCATTTGCATGAGAAGATCAAAGACAAACGCCGAAGAAAACTCAATAAACGAGTCTTGTTCCACCAAAACAACGCCCCTGCTCACGAGTCTACCACAGCCATGCAGTGCAGCTTGGAAATCTTGGACTGGACCCATATTCACCAGACATAGCACCATCGGACTTTCCCCCTATTTCTTAATTGGAAAAAATACCTGACTGGTAGACCATTATCACATCGACAATGATGTCACTGGTGCAGTGGATGCATTCCTGGTGGTCCAAGAGAAAACTTTCTTCGCAACCGGATTCAGCGTATTGTAGCATCAGTGGAAAATGTGTATTAACTCCAAAGGAGAATACGTTGAAAAATAACTGGTTACCAGACTTCTCAAATAACCCTTCATTATCAGGCCACGAACTTTTCAAATTGACCTAAAGTAATAAACGCGATGGACCAATTGAATCTTCATTGCTTCATATCTATGTATTCTATGATTGGTTTGTTTGTTTTGCTGGAGGAAAAACCCGAGCTTCATGGAAAAAAAAATATTTCAAATCGTCCCCAATAGATAACTTGAATTTCTGAAAGGAGCACAATAATCTGTACTGCGTTATTCTACTGTTACCACTTTAGAAAACCTACCATCTTTGCGAATTTGTAGTTACAGCAAGCTTCAATTTGCTTATTGTGCTCATCTGAATATTTTCTCCGGATATAAAATCACAAAACGTGCAACCAGAAATGCCCTTTTAAAGTAAAATAGTAACCAAAAGGAAAATTCGTGAATGCAGTGGAAGATTATTTCTGTTGTCTTCTCTCTTCGAGTATTGGTTGCTGCATCGCCAGGTCATCATCAGTGAACTAAAATGATCTCACGTGCCATTTCATAACAGCGAAAGTTCTGCTTATGAATTTCAGGAAACAAGTGCAGCGTCATTTGTGTTTTCCCACACTTTAATGCCCCCCCCCCCTAATGGCATCCGAGATGTTTCTTTGCCATGGTTACAACCGCTGCGGATATTCCAGTAATTATAAGCATAAGAGGAGGCCGCGTGGAGCCATCTATCCTCACTGTTTACACAAGAAGTAGATTGGATCGTGGCATCACTTCTGGTTGTTGATAATTTCTTCTTCGCTCGAGGCAACATGCAAATGACTTCGCGTACACGGAACGCTAATGTTCGCTGCTCACCGCTAATAAAAGCTCCGTGAGATTTGTAAACAGGAAACGAGTTGAATCTTTAACATTTGGAGTTAGTCTGGCTCGAAATGCAAAGAGACACATAAAACTCATTGCTTTTCTAATAAAATCTACAAATATCTTAAAAGTTTAGAGCTGTATTTAACTGCCAAACTTCAAATGAATTCATTCATCAAAAACAAAGCACTCGTTTCTTTATTTTTACTGTAAACAATTTTCCTTCCATGATTATTTCCTGTTTTATAATCAATATTTTAATGTTTATCCTTACCGTTTTAGCGCTGTAAAATGCTCCTGCGTGATTAGATAATTTCTGTCTCTTAGGGGAGATAAGCGTTTGTGAGAGCGCCTGACCCTCTCATGGGCAGTCGATGTGCGAGAATGGACGAGCAAGGAGTGAACATTAAATATTTCTCCAAGCCAAGTTAAAGTCCAAATGAAACTCATAAGCGATCAATGAAAGGTAGAATAGAGAGAGAGATAAGCTAAACCTTCTCTAAGAAAAGCTTTACTCTCAGCTGTCAAAAGTGAAGATAATTTTATCGTTTTCGATTTTAAAACCATATTTGCAGGGAGAGTACTCGATAAAATTAACAGAACAAGTTGTTTTTCATGATTATTTTAGTGTGAACAGTAATGCAAATTACTGTTCACACCTGGCATGCAAATTCCGAGTATCCAATAGAAATCGATCCATCATCTTAGAGAGCTGCACATTATGCAAATTATTCAAGCCAATAAAAACACTGCTTTCGACCACATCACTTCATTCCCGTCTTTGGCTTGCTCAGTGGTATAGCCACACAGAGTGCCACAGAAATTCATCCACAACTGAAGTTCTGTATTGCCCAACAGTCATCCAGTACTCAGGATAGAAAGGTGTGACTTTTTAGGGGTGCGGTTGACCCAGATTTTCCTTTCATGCACGACAACGCCGCTGCATACAGAGCTCAAGTGGTAGAGGAATATCTTGAAACTGAAGGTGCATAGTGTTAGGGTCAGGCGCCACCTGTGATTTCTCACATCTGCGCCATATGTACGCTGTGAAGAAATACAGAACTACTGTAAATGCCAGAAAAGTGTTGTCTGTTCTATATGACATATTGCGTTAGGTTCTGTTGGGTGTCCTGGCATTTGGCCGCGAGGCCCCCTGGTGGGACCTCACGTTGCCCGCACACACCGCTAGGAGGTAGCCAGGCTGCCCTTTATTCTCTGGCTGGTCTCCGCCAGGGTAGCCTGAGCGTCCTGGACAAAGACCAAATAAAGAAAAAGAAAAGAAAAGGCCTGGGGAACAAGAGGAAGGGGGTCTGAATGTGAGGAACAAGCTAAAGTGGACAGATAGAGAAGGCAGTCCACCCTAGTAAGGAGAAATAGGGGATGGGTAGAGGGATCAAAAGTCACAGGGGCAGGTGCCACTGTGCGAGTGCCAAAGGCCAAGCACTCTCTGGGAGTCAGCTTTTCAAGGAGTGCCAACCATAATGCCAGCATAGTATTTTAATCTTCAGTCTTACTCTTTTTATCAGTTGGGAAAATGCTATCCGACCCCAGTTTGTGTTTGCACTTGAAGGTCGTTGTTCTGAGCAGCTCTAAGTTCAGCAAACTTTGCCCATCTGATGGTAAAGACAGCTTGTGCGTAACTCGTTAAAGCTTTGTATGTTGTTTCATTCTGAAGCAGGTATGTTTCATGGTTACGAGGGTTATCCTGGATTTCAGTAAAAAATTTGAGCCTACAATCATCTTAAGCAGGGCACTCATACAGGAGATGCCCCCATGTATGAAACTGAAGGTATCCAACGACTGCCGTGGCCATCACGATCACCACACTTAAATCCAAACGAACATATCTCGGACGTCTTTGAGCGTCGCATTGCACGCCGACAGCCAACTCCTCCATCAATTGGTGAGCTAAGATCTGCACTGGTGGAAGAATGAGATTTATTGCCACGGAATCTTATAGACACCCTTATATCGAGCATTGTTCAGCGCTGTCAGGCCAATTTATTTGTTGGAGAGGATAATTGCCGTACGTATGGCATGTGTCTATATTTTCGAGCATCTTGCATCGACTTCTGTAATGTGACACTTTTGATAATTCTTATACAACTCCTCTAAATGTCCCTAATACCTGTCCGAAGTTCTCACTGTCTCCTCACTTCTTCATTATTCTATGGTACGCATTCTACCTTGTGGCATGAGGCCTTTGCCCTTAAATACTTTACAGTCTATGGTACACCACAATACCAAATTCTGTCCCGCTTCATTACAACCTGCACGAGTTGCACCACGTTTTCTACATGTTCTGTTAATTCTGTCGAGCAGTGTAGAATATTTTCTCACTTAACAACCTTGATGGTCAGCCCCATTTTGGAATAAAAACAAAGATCTGCTGGTGGAAGTGTCTACGACATCTGTCCTGATAGCTCATGTGACCGAGAGAAGGTCATCACTACAAGAAATTGAAGCTATCCAAACAGCAGTAGCGGAACTGACGATGGGTATTTCATGGGCGAATCAGAGCATGGAATATTCTTAAGGAAACAGAAGCTAGCAGTTCCTGTCTGTATTCTTTTTATACAGTCGGTTCTCACATTCAGACAGATTGCGTACTTATTGAATCTTTTAGATTCAATAAGTACGCAATGAATTATGAACATTATAAGTATTGCGTACTTATTGAATCTTATAGATTCAATAAGTACGCAATACTTATAATGTTCATAATTCACAATTTTCTTGAATGCAATGGAGAAAATGCAATAGATAAATTTTGCTGATTGACCATAATCATTCAAGGTCAACCCATTTTTCTTCTAGCATCATGATTCCGATTTAAGGTGAGCCCACTTTATTTTCTAACTTCATAACGCCAATTCATATTCAGTTTCTCAGCAAGGATGTCCACCTTTATTTTATCAAGGCGTGACATTTTCAATCAACCAAATCTTTCCTAGCAATATCGACTTCTTTATACTTACATCAGCTAGTTCTCTGATTGATTTCGTGAGGTACTATGAAAGGAATTCTGTTGTCGATAAAATCTAACACCCAGTGTTAGAATAAATGTCTCGTGTGTCGCAGAAAAAGTGTGATTGATTAGCGGACTGAATAGAAAGGTGGTGCAAAATCGATATCGAATATTAAAAAGTTCACGGACAGCTAAAAGAGATGTCACACTTTGGTGCACTTCTGGAGCAACCTCAGATTTCGATTTAGATCTCCAATTACACCAAAAGAGAGCGTGTTCATCCTCTTACCCTTTCCCTTAATAGGTGTTATAACTACTTGGTGTATTTTATGATGTGTTAAATAAAGATAGAGTCGCTTATGTTAATGGCATCTGGGTTTGAGAGCAATTGTCTTTGAATCACCTCATGCATTGAAGAGGACAGATGTAATCTATGTAATAAAGCATTCTGCACGCTGTTAGTGTCATCATTACATTTGTTAATGTGTTTCAGTGTTCTAAATACATTTAATCCCATCTTTATCAATATTACATGGAAAAATAGATTTGTCACAGTTTTCCACTTCCATTTAATTCATAGACTCAGAATCTTTTACTTTTTCTGCATTTAATTTTTACAATAATACTAAAAAGCAAGGATTATAGACATGGAAGTGTATCATGTGACGATAATACTCCCACGAGACGAATCATTCGAGAAAAGGAAAGATTGATTAAAGGGTTTTTCTCTGAGTAGAACGTCCCTTGTTTCATTCACAATGCTCGAAAAACTGGATGAGATTCTTGCTCACATCTGCCAGTAATTCTGTTAAGTTTTCTATTTACAGACTCTGATAAAAGAGCATAAATATAAATTATTTATTGACGATGCAAATCATCAGCCAATAATGAAAATTAAATAGAATTTTTCAACTTCCCCAGGCATGCCAATTTTGAAAAATACTTCGTTTAAACCACGTACTAATTGTCACTAATGAAGTCATATTAACATGCATATCACTTTAGAGAAAACGTCATAAAAGATCATAAACTATTTAGAAAGAACTGCAGTTGCTTAATATCTGGAAAGCGCTACAATAGAATGAATAAATAAATACTCTCTATTTTTATGCTTCAACTAGATATTTACAAAATATCTTCAGGGCTATGGAACGCTAGCGATTTGCAACTTTAGTAAAAAATGACAATAAACCATGGACCCAAGTCCAACTCTTTATATAGCCCTTTTCAGGGGACTCACTGGAGAGCTCAACACGAGTCATACTGCAAGTAACGGATAGCCGACTCATCTACCCATTATATATATGGGTGGATGAGCTTTATTCTCTCGAGTAACCCTAATATGAAATATTTTTAATATATCACCCTTATGACGGGAGATCTGGTTGTTGCAGATGACGTATGCTGGGTATATTGAAGGGCTGCTTTCATGGTGACAGACGTTGTTTAGTGCAGGTTGCATTTTCACTGTAGAAGCAAGTTCTGGACCAGGTTAGCTACGATGATGACGATGACTGGTTTCAGCCTCATGAGAACTAGCGGGACGAGGATTTGTCTGATGTGATTCATCATAGAAAGGCGCAATAATTGTGCTATAAGCCATATAGGTTTTGTTGTTGTTGTTTTAATAGGATTCTAGGAGCATCAACAACTAAGGACATATTGCTCCCTGTATACTGTCGAAAAACCCGTGTTTCCGAGAGAAAAAAACCTTGCCATCCCCGCCTGAGACCGACTAACTCAACCACGTTGTGAAAAAGGGCAGCGATTCTGCCAACTATGCTACCCACTAGGGCTATAGATTTCTTGCCAATAAGGTCATTCAGGTATCTCTCACACTCAAATGATACACATCGGAGATTTCCCTTTTCCGGGACTTGACCAAAAATATGGTGTGGTTGAGGGACCAGTCTTAAAGCAAAAAGTCCATAAAGAGGACGCTTTTGTTACATGAGCGCCTACGAGAGGATAGGCGATCATCTGTAGTTTGCCCTTTATTGGAGTAAGGTCCAGTTGATAGAGGAGCAAGCACGTTGTCATGGGGAGGTTAGTCTTGGTGGCATATAGTGCGAGACACAAACGAGAACGAATCAGGGGAGTATGTGTGTGTGACTGCCTATGTGGATCATTAGACATTGGATGATCACTGCTGAAGCACACGGTTTGCTGAAGCAAAAGAGGAGAGAGCATTCTCAGGGACAATATCTACTAGGTGTTTGAGAGTATTAGGGCACCTAATGGAATGATTGGAGATGAGAATATCTTTGTGGGACATTTAAGCAGTGCCAGACAAGCAGGTTTTGACCCTGGTAGCTTAACAATTTTGGCCCTATCTGAATGACTTATCATGTCAAGGCTATTGGTATGTCTCAAATTTGCTTGACCCTGGTGGCTATCGCTGTCTGGCCTCATGAACCAGTGAATCCTTTCCTTTTAAGAAAAGTGCAGATTCAAAGAGGCGGGTAGTACAGATTCAGTACATGGGTGCCGGGAGTGTGAAAGGAGTGCACAACTTAAGCCTATAGCAGTTAACTTTGGCTGTGTTTGAAGGCCTGTAGTTAGAGAAGTGGGATCCATTATGAGGCTGCGACAGAATTTTTCACTTCCTCGACAGTCTCATTCACTATAGATGCAACGTAGCATAAAATATCTTTGAGGAGAGATCCATTGAATTGGCACGAACTGCCATTGGTTACATTAGGTTGGTTATGATAGTATAGGACACTCTTGGATTTAGAATTATTAAACAGGCCATCAGAAGAAAAACTCATTAAATTGTCGGACTGAGTTGGTACTGTCTGGATTAACTTGGAGCAAGATGACAAGTGGCTAGAGATGTCAGTGCCACATTGGTGAGTATATGCACAGACTCCTGATGGACGTGGATTTGAAGATACCTATTTTTCGATCTACAATACCAAATCCTGCATGATACGGTTATGGGGACTGAGGCGATATGACTGCTCACTTTAATAGCTGTGGGGGTCACCATTTGGAACTTACACTGGTATACTTGCTAGCAGAGGAGAATTGAAAGATGGACTGAGTGTTGATTCACTCCTGATTAGGTTGCAAGCTAGCACTCAGTTATTGACAGGAGATCCGAAATGAGAATTAAAACTCACTGAAGGGAGATCTGCAAGTATTTTATAGAAATAGGTATGTTTGTGAAGATCGTTAGGGGGTTGCGAGTATTCATTTGTGTAATCATTTATCTTCCAGGAATGCTTTAAAAATTCGAATCCCTACCTGTTATTTGCAATTAGAATTTTCTGCAGAATTAGGGCGGTTTACTTTTTAAAATAACAGCTTCCCTTGCAACATTTTATTTACTATTTCAACTGAGTTCAACTGAGAAAGAAAATAGTTCTCGCTTGTTGCGGATACGTTTTTTTAATGTTTTTTACAGAAAGTTGTTGACTCGCCCTAGATAATTTCACAAGATCAGTCTGTAAAATTTCATAAGCACTTGATATCACTGATTTTAAAACATCTGGTTGATGGTGATCACGAAGGAAAACTTGCTATGAGTCAGAGTGAATGATAGTGGATAGAGAATCAAGTTACAGCGCCGTCCCTTAATCAGTCGAGAAGTTTCGTAGAATCTTGCGAAAGGTAACTGAACATGACGAATGGGACAACGATGAACAGTTCTTAAAATTGTCACGCATTCTGACGCCGACAGAGAATGCAGCCAATAAATTCAACGTGAAGATGAACCAAGATAGTGCCTTTATTGATTTGCATAAACAAGACGCAAACCCAGAAGCTGAATTACTAAAAGTCTCAGCTTAACGAGTTTCAAGAAGCTGAGATGTAGTAATCCACCTCTAGTAATGTAGATTTTATGCAATCAGTGCGAAGACACTTGCGTTCACTGAGAGATTCTTCTCGGTTTGATTACTGTCCAACAAAGTTTGAGACAGGATATTTGAAGACTTTTGAACAGTTGGACCAACGAATTAATTTCTCTCTCTCTTAAATATCTTACACCGTGCAGAGAAGACTAGGGTCTGTTTCATTCGGGGCAGGAGTTGAGATGTAATTCTTATCAATACGAAGAAAGTTTGTGAGCTTTTATGGCATAACCGACTTAAACAATCTCGGGTTTGTAGATTTTTTTCTCTTAGTTTTTATTCCAAAAAAAAAGAGTCAAGTACAGTTGGTAGAATTTTCGTTCCCGCACACCAGGTGGTGAAGACCCAAGTTCGAGTCTCGTCGATGACATGACAAATTTTTATGGACCTTTTGGCTAAGTTACTCGGTCTCAGGCGAAGGTAGCATGGTTTTTTCGCCCGGAAACTCGGGTTTTTCGTCCAGCAAATAGAAAATCAACCATAGAATACACGAAATCAGATTGAAGATGTGCAAATGTCTCTCCAATTCACAAAGAAAGATAACAGGGTGAAGTGAGTAATTACAGACTGTATGCTTGGCATCTGCTCCAAAAAAAATAACGGTTAGGATCTTCTTGACAGAAATCTATTTATAGAATAACCACAACACGCAGCAAAGGAACTGGATGCCAGAAAATAATTTTGTCATCACCTAATTAAATTTCAGTATATCTTTTGATAATGTTCTCCATGAAAGGCTGCAGTACAAGTTGGAGACGTGTAGAATTATGAGAAAGTGAGCAATAGTTATTAACAATGGTTTATTAACAATGGTTAATTAGCAATAGTTAGTTATTAGCAATGGTTATTAAAAAAATCATGAAATCAAATCAAATTTAGTGTGGTAAATTTTGCTGATAATCCAAAAGTCAGCGGCGTAATTAATAACAGGAATCGCGGTATAATCCTACAACAAGACCTGGAAAAATTAGACAGAGGTGGCAGTTGAAGTTTAATATTGGCGAATGCAAGATGCTGTGTTTTGGATAGGTTTTAAGTACCAGTTGGGTAGTACCACAGTCGAGATAGTGGAGAGCGAGAGGAAACTAGTGGTAATTGTACAGTCAGTCACGAAGTTCCCTGAGCAGTGCAAACAGTTTTCCTGTATCATTGATGAACCCCCACGAGCTGCTAAGACAGCTTATGAGGTTCTCTCAATGATACACGAGCGAGCTGCTAAGACAGCTTAGCATATGAAGTTCTCTCGATGATATACAAGGACTTTGCTAGTAGAGATGGGAAGGATGTGAGGCTTCCCGACCCTTATACAGTAAGTTGGAACTGGTGCAGAGAGGAAAAACAAGATTAGTCATCGCCACAAAAGAGTACTCTTACTATAAAAACTTTAAATTTGAAAATTATAGTGCTTCGAAATTAGACACCTTCGAGGAGATTTAATCGAAGTGTTTAAGGCTTTAATGGATTGAGTAAACTTAATGATGATGGTATTCTTACTCTTTCTCGGACAGCACACAAAAAGGCTTAAATTAAAATTGAAAAAGATTTATTTCAGGATAGATGTACAAAACTTTGCTTTCATTTGGAGACTAATTGATCGTCGGACTATGTGCTGCAGTCAAAATGGATAAATAGAGTAATTTTAAGGAAATATTAGACATACTTGCTTCCTTGTGCATCATATGCCTCTACTAGTACTAGTTAAAATGACTTAATCCATCCCATAATGTGATATAGGTCAGATTCAAAGTCCAGATATTTTGTTGCATTTCCATCGTAAAATGTTATCATTTGCAGGAAAGGTTGTGTGTTTAAAAGATAGTAGCATAGCATTGCCATCAGTAATTTTCAGTGTCCTGATAATGGGCATTTTAGCTAGGTGAGGAACTTAATATCAAATGGTTAAACACCTCTGATATAAATCTCCGGCGACACTAAAACAGCTAGGGTAGCAGACATCGACGCTGTGCATTGAGTACCCAGACGTTTACTTGGTGTGCTGCTGCTTTTCGGCAAAATTCGATATATGCTACTCTACGTATCTTCCTTGTACTAATATCAGCTGCTGTGGCCTATGAACTCTTGGATGGCAGTATTCAATGAGGACTGATGGGATTTACCATTCCTCTGAGTGCTCTGTGTCTTTCCTTCAATGTTTTCGGTCTTCCCAAATCTTTTTCGGCTGTAGTAGCATCATGGCGTTTCTACTTTGTGATTGTATCAGCCACTCTGCTTAATCAATCAATCTGTTAGTAAATCTGTTCCTGCTGAATACAGATTAACTCCTAATATGGTGGAAGTCGGTATCCTCAACGCCTCTACCCATTTACTATATTTCTTTGATCTACTGTACTTACTTTCTCAGTAGTGTCTGGATACTTTTGGCTATATGCAGTATATAGCTAGACTATAACCCTAATCTAATAGTGCAACAAGTAGAACTATTAAGCTAATAATTTCAGAACTAGACGTTTAAAGTGTTTTTAGTTTTTTCCGCAGAATAATCTTTTTTTTTTTTTTTTTTTTTGCGATTATGCATCGCCTGTTATAACGGGCAGGAAGTCTTATTACTACGATGTAATTTAAGCCAATTAAACAGTAATTAATCACAGACTACATAAGCTCTGCTACTAGATATTGATCCAGCTACAACAGTTAAGAGCTAATCTGCGCTCGGATGTTATTAAATGTCGTTCATCATCATCATCATCTCTCTCTCTCTCTTTCGAGTTTTCTTCGTGACTCTGAGGAAATTTCGATAAATGAAAACTGTGTTTAGTGGTAGAAGAAATTAGAACTATGGCAGATGCGTAATCATTCCAATTCTGGAAAATAACAGTTAATATAAATATAAAAACAATGAAGTTTATTTCCTTGGTAATTAGTTAATTAATTTGAAGAAGCTATAGGAAGGGGACTAACAGAGAAACTTTATAAACGTCAACTAAAGCAATAAAAATTTGAAGAATTGTGTTCATATAAACAGTCCTGGTCATAATCAACTTTATTCTTTCCATCAGTCAATGCAGTTGCCCAACATTTTTATACACTTTATGTTCACCACCACAGATACAGTTCTGAAGACAGATTCCACTTAATTTTTATAAGCACTTATTTTACGTAAAATATTCTTGTGAAAATTAAGCCAAGTCTCTTATAGAGTTTTAAAAGTTGTCACTGCTAGAACTCCTTTAAAGCACGCTTCAGATTCAGAGTAGAAGAGGAGTAAGATGGCCGTATGATTCTGCATCTGAGTTGCAGAAGATATTCAGATGTTCCACGTGATTTAGGTCAGGTCTTTCAAACGTATTTGGTAAAGTTAATCTCCTTGAACTAAGTGTGATTCACAAGCCCAGAACCCAATCCAATCACAAACATAGAAGCCTCAGTTTGTGATTCAAAGCGCATGGTTTATTCTTGACAGAATTGTTATAGTACAGGTACTAAATCGAATTTATCCGAAATTTCAGGTTGGTACTGTATATTTCGACGTATAAGTTGACCTTTGAAGTACTAAAACGTCGTTTAAAATTTCAAGATCGACTTATACACCGAGTATTAAATC
This sequence comes from Mastigoproctus giganteus, assembly GCF_048544385.1. Classification (NCBI taxonomy): domain Eukaryota; kingdom Metazoa; phylum Arthropoda; class Arachnida; order Uropygi; family Thelyphonidae; genus Mastigoproctus; species Mastigoproctus giganteus. Next base: position 194,491,627 of record NC_143577.1, read on the forward strand.
CTAAGTTTGAAATAAAGGCTAGAATTAAGGATAGATTATTATATATTGTTGCATGCACCTTTTAAAACCAAAGAGTTTGTTTATCTTCATCAGGCAGTCATTCTTTTTTTTTTTCTTCATTAAAAGAGAGTGGAATTTTTTGGAGTTACGTTTCGGGAGTTACTTTTCGAGTTCTCAGAAAGTAAATTTTCGCGATTGCCAATTTATTTTATAAAACACACTTCCATACTGAGAAATTGTTTATAGAGAAAGAAACCAATTTCAAATATGGTATTGACCATCCAATAGGGAATGGCTGTTGCATAATCCAAACCTCCCATTTAGCATCAAAGTCTATAGGGAAAAACCAATGCCCATAGGTTCGTGTTAAGCGAAGGTAGCATGGTTTCTTCTCTCCAAACTCGGGTTTTTCTTCCAGCAAACAGAAAATCAACCACAGAACACACGCAATTTATAGACGGTATAAACGGAGCAATATGACCTTAGTCGCTAATGCCCCCAAAGCCCTACTACAACAAGAACTGGCCTTGTGTTGGTTTTCGAGGAATATAAACAGGAAATTTATTTTATTTTACTTTCAAACTCCATCTCTCCCTTTAGAGAAAAACGAAGCCGAGTATACCGATGTTAATACCAGAAATTGTCATTTTTCTTTACGATCCCGCCTGACTGCACCGCAATGCTTATCGAAGCAGAAACCCTTAATCAACTCTACGAAAACACTGCCTCATACTCGATTTTAATCAACTGAACTCCGGGGAAACATTTTTCAAAGTTAATATACTCTCATACTGGAGATAAAACTCGTGTCATCACGTTTTTCGAAAGGCGCTGTCTTTAAAAGAAAAACAAAGACAGAAGAGACACCTTCAGCCATAATTTTCATTTGACCCTAAACAACGAGTCCAGTTATATTCACTGGTTTATATTTCCCATCTTCTAATGTTGCCATGACGATATTAAGATCCCTAATATTTAATGTTGCTAAGATCTCCCCCTTTGAGTGTAGCACAGTAGATATAATCATCTTCCTCATAGCACAGGGTGGAAAACGCCCAAATCCAAACCCTGTCAATTCCGCCAGGTATTTTCATCGGTTTTTTTCCCACAATGTGGCTGAGTTAGTCGGTCTCAGAATTGTTGTTGTTGTTGTCGTAGAGTTTTAGGCCATATTGTGCCTTATGCAACCCAATTCTGGGCATATCAGGATTGGGTTGCACGGTTTTTCCTCTCAAAAATTGGTTTTTAAATAAATATAATATAAAGGTATTTTGTGTTTTCAGAATATAAGATATTTGCGAGGTTATCTAACTAAACTAATACTCTGACGAAGCTGTACATTCTTAGAATTAGAAGAAAACATTGCAGATTTTGTTCAGGAAGGGAATTTTGCCTTCGGTTTTAATTTATTATTACATAATTTCATGCCGAATTAATTTTTTATTGGTTGTAGATAAATATTTTAAATGTAGTTTGATCAGTTGACATTTTACTGAACTTCTCTATTTTATGTCACTACATTCTTTAATATTTTAAGAATATCAAAAAGAGAAATTCTTCGACGTTGAATGATGGATTGCTATCTGCCTATTTTCTTCTCTTTCCTTGGATCCTGATATCGGAGAGATTTGTCAAAGCCTGGTTCTTCGTACTTGTTAGAGCATCATTGTACAGATAGCCACCACTGAATTGACTGAAGTTGTAGTTTATACGAGATATGGCTCAGTATTTTCTTTTTATATCTTGTTTTATATACCTTGTTTTTGACTAATTTACATAAATTGATTCTCTGGCTATTTGTTACTCTTAATGTAATTCAAGAGAATGAAATCATTCTCTAGAATTAAGAGAATGTCACAGTTTTATTTTCATTTATTTTGCATTCTTATTTCGAAGGTTTCTGTTGTCGTTGTTGTTGTAAAATCACAACAGGCAACAATAAAGAAGCAAAATGTTAGCTCTACAGATAACAGGACTTCTCGGAAAGAGGGGGGCAGGACATTTAAAACAATAAATGTTAATTTTAAATTGAAAATTATATTAAAAAGTGATAATAATGAAAAATAGAAGAATAATGGATGGATAAATGATACAAGAGTCTGTTCTATTCATCTGACAGGCTATGGACTGCTACAAAGTTACTCATATCTTGATTCACTTCCAAAGAGTCGTCGAATTTGTCGATATTGAGTTTATTAGCCACAGAATCGTACTTTTTAATGTCACTCTTAGAAGGTTGTATGTGGAAAGTAAAATGGTGACGAATGTTCCTGGAAAGGATATGAAAGTGGATGCCTTAAAGGATTTCTGAAGAGTAATAGGAATAGATATTCGACAATAATTTAATAGTCGTTTGAGTCCTTTGTGTGCTGAGTAGCTCCAGGTTGAACTAGTCATTTGTAGTGATCTATAGAGGTATGTATGATAATAAAGAGGGTTGTTGAACGAAAAATAGAGGATAAAGTTTTTCCGCAACAGCTTCGAATTTGTTGAAGTATTCCTTTTTTTAAGGATTCCAGATGACTGAACCAATTTCGAGAATGAGAAATACGATTGCTTTGTAGAAGAAGACGGAATATCTGTGATCGACGAATATCAGTGGCCCTAGATCAGGTCTCTGAGGAATCCCGCTGGTTGGTATGATGAATTTATAACATGTCTGATCTGTGGTGACGGTGTGGATTCGTTGGAAGAAGTAATTTTGTAGCCAGTGTAGAATTGAATTCTGCATTCCATAGACTTTGAGTTTTGTGATAAGGTTATGAGGAACTTTGTCAAATGTCCTTCAGATGTAGGGAATCAGACATATACTGCCAGTAGTGGACAGGGTTGATGGATATGGACCTGACAGTTAGGGCGCCATTCTGTTTTTTGGCCATAAATATTGGTCTGTAATTGCAGACAAAATGTGTAGAACCTTCCTTGAAAATATGCATGGTGTTTATCTGTTTGAAATAAATACCTTTAAGAAGGGACAGATTGAAGAGGCTCAGGAGACAGAAGTTAGTTGGTCTTCCCCCAAAGAGAATGTATGCATCAGACTTAAATAATGAGTTGTTTTCAAACAATTACAAAGCTTTGGTTCTTATTAAAAGAAATAGGCGCTGGTTATAAAGTCCTTTCTCACTTTGAAACGTTAATAATTCGGAAGCTATAGGTTGGAAATTTTTAAAGAATAAAAAATAGTTCGAAATGTGACCACAAGGGGCGAAGTGATTTATTCATTCCATTAAACAAATTAGCTTTTGTTTGCATTGGGTTTTAGGAGCATTAGTGACTAAGGCCATATTGCTCCGTGTACGCTGTCTGTAAATATGGCCTTAGTCACTAATGCTCCTAAAACCCAATGCAAACAAAAGCTAATTTGTTTTTATCTTCTTCATGGAACAGGGTGGAAAACGCCCAAATCCAAACCCTGTCAATTCCTCCCGGTATTTTCATCGGTTTTTTCCCCACAATGTAGCTGATCTTACATTAGTTTTGCGTGTATTCTGAGGTCAGTTTTCTGTTTGCTGGACGAAAAACCCGAGTTTCTGGGAGAAGAAAAAAACCATGTACCCTCGCCTGAAACTGACTAAACTGAGCCACGTTGTGAAAAAGACCCATAAAAATTCCTCCCATCATCTCGGACCAGGTCATTTCCACCCGGTGTCTGGAGGACGGCCATTCTACCAACTGTGCATGTTGAGGAAACGCTGCACACATTATAGATATGGTGTAGATTTACCACTATTATTGAGACCTTTTCCTTCGAAACCGTACACTAGCCCATTATATTCGATCAAAATTATCTTAGAAATTAATGAATGCGGTTTATATAGAAGCATAATTTTTATGCAGTCTGGTGATACTTCCCATACTGACAATGAAGTCAAACAGCTCGTATGAAAAATGCTGGAAAATTGACATCAGTCGCCATTTTCCACGCCGCTGGAAAATGGCAACTGATAATTCATTCTTCCATCGTTTTTCGTGTTAATATAGAAAGGTTGACACAGAAAGGATCCATCAGCAGGTATTGAACATTCCGTCTGAAATTTTTAAGGCAACTGTATAACACACGCAAAATCCCGTCTTGATTGCTTATTAGAAAATGATGGACAAGTTAAGATTTGATCATCAATAAATACAGGTAAAAAAGTTATTTTTCTTTGATAACTTTATAACTTGATAACTATAGTTTGCAGTTGGACCATCCTGGTGGTTTTCTACAATTTTTTTCTCTACCGCAAGATTTTCGAACGAACCCTCCCCCGAGTTATTTAACAAAGCATATCAACTTTGCGTATGACATAAAAATAGACACTGGGCATTTTATGGGCCAACCCTAAAGTAATCCTTCAGATTTAAAGCACGTCCAACAGGTCTGAAGAATACAAAGAGTAAGAAACTACAGCATTGTTCCTCCTGGAAAGAAACTGTAGCACATTCAAGTTGCTTTGAGCTAGATTTACAGATAACATCAGAAGAACCCAGAATAGAGAGTCACAGAAGGGAGGGTGGAAGAACTTTGTTGTTTCTTCATCATCTTACATTAGTTTAGAAAACATGTAGCTAGAGCCTACCAGCACAGAAGTCTTTTTGCAGAGATTCGATGTATAGTGATTTTTTTCCAACATTATATAGAATACAAGAAGCTACTAGTACTAGAGAAACTCTTGGAGAACTTGGAGAGCACCAGAAACCCTTGAAATCTATTTATTTTTGTGGAAATTCTGAGATGACTGGCACGTAATATTCAAGAAAAGTTCTTGGAGTCCAGCAAACTTTTGTAATTTATGAATCTTAATAAGAGGAAGATAAATATTCCTAATACGTAATATTTCAGTATTTAAAAGGATCTAATTCTCAGAGGAAGTTGCACCAGACATCGCTGTTTAATATCCTAGATAATAAACAGATCTACCTGTTGTATGTGTCAGTTAGACCTATGTGGTTTGACTGCACATTTGGGAAAGAAGTTTTCTACGGATTTCAAAAAGAAATTTGGATTTTAATTTTCCTTCTTAGCAAAGAAAGCAGGAAGTACAAAGTAGAAGCCATCGTGGATACCACAGTTCGTAGGATCGCCGTCCTCCCCCACGAATTATATTGATGACGGGAGGAATTTTTATGGGTTTTTTCACAACGTGGTTGAGTTAGTCGGTTTCAGGTGAGAATGGCATGGTTTTTTCCTCCCAGAAACTCGGGTTTTTCGTCCAGCAAACAGAAATTCGACCTCAGAACACACGCAATTTAAAGACAATATACACGAACCAACACGGCTTTAGTTGCCGATGCTCCTAAAACCCAATAACAACAACAACAAGAAAGTAGGAAGAAAACAAATCTCGATCTTGGGGTAACTGATGTTCGAACCCGGGCTTGTAAAGTACCTTTAGTGTTTCCTTTGCAATCTAAACGTAATATCTGTGCGCTAGTTGTGGAAGGGGGGGGGGACAGATACCCGTATTGCAGCCGACGAATGCGTCCAACACAGAAGTGAAAGTTGCACTATTTAATTATTGCTAATGCAATATCTGCACCCAACTGAATTATACGCTTCATTCGCTGCTCCTGCTCATGTTCACTTTCTAATTACCTACAATTACATCATCACTTGTACAGAACCCTTTACCCGTTACCACAATCACCATTATGGGCCGTGACACTTTCCTCGCTCTGCGCTAATGGACGTGCAACATCATCAAATTATTCCAGCTCGCAAAACTTCCGAATTTCTATAAAGGAATGTTTTCCTCGTTGCAGTTTCAGATAGAATGCTTTGCTTTCGTTTGAAAGCTTGACAGAATAATTATTCTGTCCATCTCTCTCTCTCTCTCTCTCTCAAACTCAAATTAACTAAGTTTATTTATTCTGGATATTAATATAGGAAGGTTGTTCAAAAAATTAGATAAAACGGTTGTTTCAAAAAAAGGAGAACATTATTTAAAAATGGAGAGTGCTTTTATAATTAAACTGAATCGTTTCGAACGGTTGTAGAAAGGAAACAGTTCATCACATACAGCTGAATAGAGATAAGCAGTCAGGCAATGCAGAAAAGAACAGAAAAGAATCACACGAAAACACATTAGTTCTGTAAAGGTCCACCAAGAGAAAAAGCGCTGTACATTGTGGAAGTTATGAGTTCTCAAGCAAGGACAAGATATTTCAGAATTTGTAAAAACAAAATGTGTATTGCGCTTATTTTGGAGTGAAACTCAATGATCAAGATAAACAATGGGCTCAATATAAAGTTTGCCGAACGTGTGTTGTGTGGAGCATTGAGATTGTAGAAAAATGGTAATAAGAAGGCTATGCCATTTGTAATTGCCATGATTCGGGGGGAGCCTACAAAACACTGTGATGGCCGTTACTTTTGCTTAATTAGGGATACATTATAAAGAGTAAAGAAGCGCATCGTTTATCCTAATATTTCATCTGGGGAATGTAGCAGCAGAAAGTTCTGAAAGAATGTAGCAGCAGAAAGTTCTAAAGATGAAACTGATCTACACACCAGAAGACGTTGAGTCCAGACCTCAGCTATTTTCGCCGCATGAAATCAATGATCTGGTAAGAGATTTTAATTTGCCAAAGAAATCTGCAGAACTCCTTTGTTCTAGGCTTAAGTCAAAATATCTTCTACCACATGGGACATTTATCTCGTGGTACAGACACAGAGAACGAGAACTGGTTCCCTTCTTTTCTGAGGACGATTCTATGGTTTTGTGCAGTAATATAAATGACTTAATGAACTATTTAGGAATTGGTTACAAACCTGCAGAGTGTTTTTTTTATTGATTCATCAAAGAGGAGTCTCAAAAGTGCGTTACTCCACAATGGAAATAAATATGGATCCATTCTAGTAGCTCACTCTGTGCATTTGAAAGAAACATGAGAACTTGAAGACGGTTTTTGACAAATATTAAGTATGAAGAACATGGTTGGTTAGTCTGTACTAACTTTAAAGTGACATGCATGTTACTTGGAGAGAAATCTGGCTACACAAAAATGCCTTGCTTTTGTGTGAGTGGGACAGTCGGGCAAGAAATAAACACTGGGATATCAAGATCTGTCCAAAGATGGACAGTTTGTCGCCGGGACAAAGAACATAATTCATAAACCACTAGTAGACCTCAAAACTGTCCTCCTTCCACCCTTGCATAAAAACTGGGTTCGATGAAACAGTTTGTGAAAGCTTTAACTCAGTGAACTACCTTTGTATTAAATCCCCATTGATCACCTAAGAGAAACTAAAACAAGGTATTTTTGTTGGACCCCAAATTCCCAAACTGATGAAGCACCGAGATTTTGAGGGAACTATGAATAAAAGAGAAAAATAGACAGGCCTGTTGTTGAGAACTTCTCAGGGAACAACATGGATCCAGACTACAAGAATATAGTTGAAAATATGTTGGCAAACTTCAAGAAGCTCGCTATAACATGAATGTCAAGGTACACATTTTACACTCCCACATCGACTACTTCCCAGAAAATCTAGGAAGTGTTAGTGAAGAACAGAGGTTTCACCAGGACATTAAAGACAAGGAGATAAGGTACCAGAGGAAGCGGAATGTTAGCGTGAGGGCTGACTATTGCTGGACGCTGAAGACGGACTGTAAAGTAGAATGATCTGCAAGAAAATCAAAACACGAAAATTTGATCCATCGTAGATCAGTTTTTAAAAATTTTTACCGCGCGGTCCTTTTTAATGGTGTTTTCAATGTATTTAAATATAAAAGTCTCGTAAAAGTAGCATTTTGTTATAATTTCAGAGCACGGATTCTATAAAAATTAATGAAAATTTTGGAACAATCTAAATTTTATTTCGTGATTTTTGAAGAAATCTGACGTGTTGGAAATAAAGGGAAGTCATTTTTGAAATCAGCATTAGAAAATGATTCAGAAACACCCTTTTCTGAGAAAACATCATCGATTTTTTTAAAATCAGTAGTGTTATCTTCTGTTGAATTGTTTATTTTTATTTTTTTTTTTCAATAATCTTGTTGTAATCTGACAATTCTTTCCTTCAGTGGTAAGTATAATGAAGTGTGAATGTTTCATCATGATTTTGATTATTGTAGAGTACAGTATTATGGAAAATTATTATTCACAATAACAATGGTTTTAGGTTTGGGACTAATTTATTTGGGATTGACCAGCCCCGAAGGAATCTTTAGTGGCTAGACAGTTGTTTATATGGATTAGAAACAGCTCTCTCTCTCTCTCTCATAGCCCTCCAAAACTTAGAAATAACTTTCTCTTCCAAGTGAAATGGTTTGGGTTCGAATCTTTTCGACGAGGTTTTTCACTATACACAAAAGAACTAACCAATTTCAGGGAGAGAGAGAGATACGGTTTTCCTACTGGGAAATTCGTTTTACCCCAGCGTAGACAAGCCGACCTATAGAACACATATTTTCTCAACTGTATCATTCCCAGTTTCTAAGCATTAATCTAAACAATCTCACTCCTTTCTCTGTTTTTGTAACACTGTCTGCTGGCCGTCTGTCTTTCTCCTTTTCTTTGTTATTTCCTTCTGCCTTAACTATACCAAGCAGACGATTATTGATTATAAAAAGGCAGACGACTTATAAATAACTACATGCTTTACCGTCCAAAGCTTCATTACAAATTCAAAGTAATGAAAAAATGGAAAACAGTCTAACCTTGAGAAAGCGATTTTGGCAAACAACCAAATTCCATCCTCAAATAGTACAATGCTCCAATGCCTTGTTGCCAAGGCCGCTGTTTGGCGATTTGTGTATTGCGAGGTTATCTTGTTGCCATGGTCTGCTTAATTTCAATCCCAGAAATAGCCGAGGACCAGGTCGACGAATACTAAACATAACGGTCAATAGAGAAGTATCCCATACTTTTTGCGAGATAGTATCCACGTGGACTGGAATGATCTTTCTGATAATATCAAGTTCGAAATTGGCAAATATTCTAGCTACCAGGCCACCTTATAGCATTAAACACGTTTAGCGTCTGTAAAGGAAAGAAATTTGAGTTTAAAATTTGAGAAATTCTATTTGCGAATACCATTGGTTACAAATTGAAATCGTAGAGTCGTATCCATGGATACGAGCCAGTCGAATGCCTCCAACAGCCTCCCAAGTGTTGGTTGCTGCCTAAATTACTTGACTTCAATAATTTAAGTAGCATTTCACACTTCAGTAAACGATGGACTCTTTTTCATTCCGAAACGGCCTTCATAAATTTTTAAAAGCGAATTCTCTTGGAAATACTCACGTGGCCTCCACCGTTAGCGGAAATCAAAGTGCGTGCGACGGGATACCGAAATTGTAAGTTCAACTTTCCGATTGTAAACCTTAGATTTAAAAGGGGTACTCTGGCAGCCCACGGAATGAAACCCATTAAGATGTGAATAATTAATACTAATGGAATTTGGCCACAAAGTTACGCTAAGAGTACCAAATATCAAAGTCGGAAGTGCTTTTTTTGAAGTTGAAGTTCAGGAAATCATTCTGATGGTTCCAAAGAGGAGTTGGTGCTACAAAAACCTATCGGGGTTGAGAGTAAATATGTATGTGCAGTATATGTAGGTCAGGTCAGTGGTAGTGATGTCTACACAAACACGCAACTTAGAATATTTATGACGCTGTCAAGAGTGGTGTTTTCAAAAGAAATGGGCGGGTTCTAATTGCCACTGTTAAACTAAAATGCGCTGCACGAGGAAGGAAGTTAAAGTCAAATGTTTAGAAAGGGTGTTGTTGATGTTTGCAGTCAGGTTTCGCAACAAGAAATTATCGGCGTAGAAAAGGAAACGAAAGGCCAACATTATCATGCAAAGAGGCAAAAAAAAATCGGAAAGAGAGAGATATCCATACATACGAATAAAGCTGTCTTTTAAAGCACTTGGATCTCTTTCAAAACTAAATAAATAAGAGTTAAGTATTAGCAGATAGCATAAATTTGGGAAGTGACATCCGAATTGCAGATGAGCAGCTGAAATTAGTACTAACGCATCTATCTTTCCAATCCTTCCAATTTACCGTGAGGTGTTTTATGTTTTCAAATGATGAGTCGGTTCTCAGGCGACCCGGGCTACACTCTCCTCACTCTCCTGCCCTAATGTGGTGTACTGCTCTTTTCCTGCGTGCTTCAGTTGTATTAACTCTTTGCTAATGGTGTTAGTTTTCTTTTAGGAAAAACATTACCAGATAAAGCCATAGCAACAATTTACCCTTAATGCCACACTGCTCCAAGACTACCGCACAATTTTGAGCAGTGTGGTTTTAAGGGCAAATTGTTGCTGTGGCTAAAGACATGGTTGAGTGGGAGAAGACAGAGAGTGGTAATCAATGGACGCTGCTCTTCGTAGATTAATGTTCTAAGTGGAATCCCCCAATGTTCGGTGCTGAGTCCATTGTTGTTTTCTGTATTTATAAATGATATTGATGAAGATATATCAGGCTTAACGTCTAATTTTGCAGACGTTACGAAGGTTAGCAGAGTTGTATGACATTAATGACAGTACGCTACTGCAACAGGATCTAGAAAAGTTGAGCAGATGGGTTGAGAGGTAGCAACTAAAGTTTAACATTGACAAATGTAAAGTACTACATATGGGAAGCAGTAACCCCAGAGTAACGTATCAACTGTGTGGTACTACACTTAAGGTAGTAGAAAATGAAAAAGACCTGGGGGTAGTTGTGCAGGCAGATATGAAGTTTTCTGAGCAGTGCAGACAGTCTGCAAGAGAAGCTCATGGTGTCTTGTCAATGATATACAGGAATTTTTCTAGCAGGGATAAGGAGGTGATTATCCCCTTGTATAAGGCAATAGTCAGGCCACATCTTGAGTACTGTATACAGGTCTGGAGGCCTTATTTTAGGATGGATGTGGTGCTGTTGGAACGAGTACAGAGAAGGGCGAATGGAACAAGGGTTTCTCTTACCAAGAAAGGCTTAAGTGTTCTGCAAATTGCAGTGTCTGGAGCATCTGCCAGGTGATCTGATTGAGGTGTATAAGGCCTTGAATGGTTTGAGCGAGCTCAATGCTGATGGGATTCTTCTGGGATTTTTCCTCTATCCCAGATCAATCGCCTGAAAGGACATAAATTCAAATTCAGGAAAGACAGTTGTAGAATAGATGTGCGGATGTTTGCCTTTAGCCAGCGGGTGGTTGTTAGTTGGAACAAACTTCCATCCCCTGTTGTGAAAGTTCACAGCTTAAATAAATTCAAACAGAACTAGACAAACATTTGGAGTGAATGGATGGGTGAAATGGGAAGGGTTTTTTTTTTTTTTTTTTTGGCTGGTTTTCTTCATTCAGAAGGTACTTTCGCCTGATGGTTCTTCAAATAACTGTGGAGGTCAATGTAAAGTTTAGCTGTTAGTGGTTGGGCACACCACTCAGCGTAAGATATTGCAAATTCCAGGGTTAAAGTAATCGTAATTTGGTTTTATATTGCAGACCTTAACACTGAATATATCTAGACTCGTTCAGAGATATCAAGAATTAACATCGCTGATCTGCAAGCTTATGTTGTGCAAGTCTAGCTCAGCTTAACTCAGCTACTATAAACCCTTTGGTTTATAGTAGCTGAGTTAAGTCCGTTAAGTTAAGTAGCTGAGTTAAGTTTACAGTCCGTTAAGTTAAGTAGCTGAGTTAAGTTTACAGTCCGTTAATTAAGCCAATAAAGGCTCAGTTCTAACAGCATATTTGGGAAATTGATAACTGTAAAAAAAGTCTACAGTTACTTCAACTACTACCTTAATTTTTGTTTGATTAATGCCGACTGTTCTATTAATCGCTCTAAATATTGCTCACATGTACAAAAGTTTGGTAACTTTTATAGTCAAATATACATTAAAAATAATACAAGTATGCTAATGCAGAAAACAAATATTAGCATATCTGTCCGTCCGCATGTAACAACTAGACTCCTAATGGAAGAATTTTCATGAAATTTTATATTTTGGCCTTTTAAAAATATATGCTAAGCCATTCCTAAAAATATATTCTAAGCCCTTCACTAAAATCGGTCAAATAGAAACGCAACATTTATTATTTCTGTTTCCTGTACGATTTATATATAAACGAATTCACAATTTGTAGCTTTAATGCAGTATTATTATGCAAGACTCGTGAACTCGAGATATAAAAGTGTAGGGGAGAAGAGTAATAAATATTATATAGTTGCAATTATACTGAACAGCTAAGCTTAGTGAAGATAAAACTACAAACTTTTATTAAGTGTTCTAATTTAACGAACTATACAGAATATAATTCTGTATTAGTTTCAGTGGTTCATGGCGGTCCCGAAGTACACACTGAAAAAAAAAAAAAAAAAAAAAAAGAAAAGAAGGAAATTAATAATTGAATCTTCCAGGTATTAACTACATTGATTATGTATTGTTGAAGTTGTAGAATTCAATATTAAAGGATTCTAAATGTTCGTTTTCATTAACCTCATCCGAAAGTGCCAATTCCTAAACAGATGTTAAATTCCAGGCCGCTGTCTAAAGCGGAGTCTCGTAGATAATGAACGTTGTTCGCTTGACCTCCGTGGCTGTTGCCATAGTAGCTGTTCTGCTCAGTGTTTCTGCCTCCGTTTGTAATCTCCGCTCTACCCACCGGTGTCAAATAATAGCAATCTTTATAAATGCAAGAAAGATTGCGGCAGGAATGTTTGTTCCTGTGAGCCAACTGTCCACTGTGGCTGAAGTTAATGATTCCACCTGCTCTGCAAGCGGGATAAATAGACGTTTGTCTGTGAGTCATTGTTTCCATGACTACCGGGTATTTGCTGCAAATTCTGCGTGCGTTAGATTAAATCGTGACGTCTTTTCCAGGTTCATTTGCTATTTCAAATGATTTTACGCGTTCCGTATCTATCCCAGCGAATGCAAAGTTGTGGCCAATCAAATCATCAGCATTACTCGTAATCAGTTAACGGATGCAAATTAAATTTTTAGCTTAATGATGGAAGCGCCCTCTCTTAAATATTTTATCAATTAACTGTCTGCGTGTTAGTTCATACCTTTCAGATGATTAAAATAACCCTGAAAGGAATGAACTTATGGAGACGTCCACTTGTGCATTTGCCCATAAGCGAAAAGTTTTACTGCAATTTGATGCTGTAATCAGAATATATATAAACTGTATTTTTTTTATTTATTTATTAATTAAAGCGGTCCCAGCCAACCAATGGCAACCCCGCTGTCGATTACACATAATTTAACAGTACTCTTATATACTCCCTCTCCTGTTTGCCCAAGTACAGGGAGGGGAAAAACCTGCCATGACCAAAAAAGATTGATAGGAACAAACTGAAAATAATCAAATTACATAAAAAAATATATACATATAATTAAATTTCAGACAAAGTCCAGACTTCATTGGAAAAGAGCTGAATCTGTTCACAGTCTGTTGGAAAGCCAGCGGTGCAAGGAGCTGCCAAGAACAGAAATGCCAGCACAAGGAGCTGGAGTTGCAGTGGATATAGCAGACTCATGCCTCCACCAAAGCAAAACTTTTAAGAACGAGTTCACAGAACTATGCACCATGCCGCATTACAAATGCAAGGCTTCCAGATGCAGAAGAGCCTTCCGCCTAAGAAATATTGCAGTTTCAAAGGCTTGGAAAGCCAAGAAATTCTCCTGTTTATCAACTAGAATTGTCTCTCAGCCTTCTACCATAGGATTGAGATTACTAACCTGAGATACCAATTCAATTCGTAGATCGCTGTACTCCTCACAGTTGTACATATGTTCCCATGATTCTGTTTCGCCACAATGGCAACTAGATCTTTCAGTAATTCCTAAATCATGCAACTTTGCATTAATCGAACCATGACCAGTTAATAAGAACATAGCTTGTAAGTTTGGGGCAAACCATTTGAATTTCATCGAGGCTGCATTTCTTAAATCTGGGAAAAATTTTTATGTAATCTGCTCTTTATCACAAACACTCCAATACTCTTGCCAGACTTTTTACCGAAGCATCCCTGAGGTACTACCAAATAAAAAAGTCATGGTGTTACTACATCCAGGAAACGTTTTGGTAGACCACAGAAATTGATGGAAGCGGATTGCCTGACGTCGCTCAAAATAGTGGTATGTAAAATCCTATCAGTGCTTATCGAACAGGTTGATTGTTGATATGGCGTTCCAGTGGCTTCCCTCAACCAGGGGTTCAGAGAGCCCACAGGAATTGCTATTAGTACAAAGACGATAGATAGAGTGCATTGTACTGCACAAAAAACAAATATCACTGCTCGCAATGCACTGCGTTGATTTGCTTGATGCCCAACCCATCGTAATTTTTATTTGGAAAATTGGAAATTTGTCTTAAGGCGTTAGTTTGGAAAAGATGTCGTCCCTGACTTGAGTTCTGTTTCGTGGCTTAGGCTTGGATCATTGATTATCATTTCTAGAGCAATTAATGCCACGAGGAACATTGGCATCTACACTACTGAGCTCTTTCTATACTGGCAGAAGTATGGGGAGGGCTCTTTTCTGTTTCAGCATCACAATACACCAAGTGCACAGCTTGTAGTGACTTAATCTGAAAACATGGACGTGAAACAGCTTCATTAGGCTGCGCAGAGCCTCGACTTTCATTCTGATTGCGTAGAAGACTGAAGCAATATCCATAACAGCAAAAATGCTAGGGGTTTAACATATTATACTGAAAAATAATTAAAAACAAAGTTATTTACAAAGAATAGTTATTTACACGTTTTTATAACCACGATGGTCATCAGTATTTGCTTGCCGGATCACTGCTCTTGGAACTACATAGGCAACAACTCACTTTGGATTAGAACTATTCCCTGATGACACGTCTTCTATAGGTTTTGTCCTCAATAAACTTCTTGAAATCGGCATCAGTCTTTTGAACGTTTTGGAGCATTTCCATGGGCAGGAACCTGTCAACTTTCCTGAGCTTCCATTCCACAGACTGAAGAGATGGGAGGGCTCTTAAAGATGATGCTTGGATTGTCCATTGAGACAGCTGCCAGAAACTGGGCGTGTTTATTTGGCCGCTGTCATTTTTATCGTTGCGAGTAAGCTAAGGGTGAAAATTCGATCTCAAACTTTTCTAAAGTTTAGTAGTTCCGTTATTTGTGAGGCGCGTGCGAGGGGCGGCCTTTATGTGTGTGTGTACAGGATCCAACGAAGCAGAATAGATCATTTTCAGCGTGTTTTTCGTTGTCGACGCCCAAATTTTAACCCTATAGGTGATGACGAGCTGAACAAACCGGTATATATACTGAAGTGTGTTCTTATACTTGGTGACATGAAGAAGGTGTTGTTTGGCAAGCCATCCGAATCTGCAAACCTTGTTATGGATATCTGGAACATGGTGTTTGAAGCTGAGTTTAGAGTCAAAAATGACCCCGAGATAACTGTGCTTGGCGACTGTTGTGATGAGTATTCCAAGGATTTCCAGGTTAAGCTGAGTTGAATGTGTTATTAGACAGAATATCATTAGTCTAGATTTCGTTGGATTTATTTTTAAGGAGAACTGCGAGAGGTGTGATATTAGATTCTGTAGGCTGTTGATGATTGAGTCGGATGTAATATCTGGTCTGTCGCTCTAGGGTATCGGGTAGAGGAGCTTCAGATCATCAGCGTAGCAAATAAAACCCGTTTTCTGGCACAGGAATGAATATATTGCAGCAGTAAAGAAGAGCCCAGATAGAACTCCGCCTAGTGGAACACCTACATTAACTGCCCATGTGGAGGATTTCTTATCCACAGTCAGGTGGATAAGAAACCTAGCTGTTAAGTGCGATTTCGAGAATTCAAGAATATCACCTTTGATCTGGTACGCTTCCTCACACACCTGAAAGAGAGAATGGACATCGATGCAGTGAAATGCGGTCTGATTCATTTGATCATCCGACAGAAGGTCCGATGGCTTATGAAAACTGAGGTACCCGTATACTTTTTAGAACGTACTTTAGTTTCTGATGAGATGAATCACTGGAGGACGAAATTTTGCCTTATATGTTTTTATTATATTTTACTGTACTTTATATTAGGAATTCGTTATCCTCTGACTATAGGGATGAAATGGATTCGACAAAATATTCCTTCTAATTTTAATGCAATGTAGTGTATAATGCTGCATTGAATGAACAGGTCATTTTATTTTCAATACAAAGTTTGAATATTGAATGTTCAGTGTTCAGTTAGGCAGTATATCGCTGAACCCGGGAGTTCACGATTTTCTTCCCAATTACAAAAACCAAAGGTAGCAAAACTTCGTGGTTACAACGTCTACGTACGCTTTGTATCTTGCGGAAGGTTACACTCCCATCAAATAGTTCGATGCAAAATCGATAAAAAAATCGTAATTTTATATTTTTTAATTCGTTTCATTTTCGCATTTGAGTGTTAATTTGATAAACAAAAAAGAAAAGCATCGCCATTAAGCAAAAACAAGTAAACAAACAAACACAGATATAAATAAATACAATCGCTGACAGTGATGTATTGCTGAAGACGTAAATATTCCATTGATTTATCCGCATCTTTTGGTTAATGAGAGATGGAGAAAAAACATTGACGAGGGGATGAACGGGCAGCTTAGCGATGCAGTTTGTTAGAGAGTGCGAATGACGTAGGGCTCAGCACTCGCCTAACGCCAAACATAAATTCGAAGTCGGAACAATTTCCCTTACGGCGCACGTAACTTGGGTTTAGCGTCCGCAGCCGGGTAACTAAATAGCTTAAGCTGCCGTGTATGGTTACCGTAAGCCGTACCGATAACGAGGACAAACGCGGCCACCGAGATGAACTGATATGGGCCGGCGCATAATAGAGGCCGAACTGGGTCAAGGACGGGTTAAAACCGCTCCCGCGGAAAACTGCTTTTCGAGAAATAAAACCGTCACGAAAATCGCGAGCGTAATTCGGCCCCTGCATGCGGATGTCTTCATAATGAACCGAGAACACGGCGTCTTCGTTGTGTCGCTGCCTGGTTATAAAGAGGGCCGGTTTTGGATTTATGGAAGGAGGCCACAACCGAGATGGCTCCTTCCATAAATCACGACTCGTTTTTAATGAGCGAAGTTGAGTGGTTTCAATGCCCCGCACGCTCGATTTTGGTCAGTGTTGTTCGGAGTGGGTGATCGGGATGGAAACACTGCCACCGCAAATGACGCTAAAAGTGTGGCCCCGAATGATAAACAGACGCCAATAAAAGGCAGGCGGCGAGGAAGCGTTCTTTGTAAGAGGATTGATTGCATCCACGAAACTTTCAAATGGAAACGTTGCTGTCCGAACATGAAGGATCCCAGCAAGGTGAAAAACGATTATCTAAAGGATGAACCTAAACTTTTAGCATTAAGTTCTCTTTCTCTCTCTCTCTCTCTCTCTCTCTCTCTCTCTCTCTCTCTCTCTCTCTCTCTCTCTCTCTCTTTCTCTTTCTCTCTCTCTCTCTCTACTCTTGCGCTCCCACATCTCTGTTTCCTTCTCTGTTTTGTATTTTATTTCCTCATTTCTTTTCCTCTTCTCTTTTTTCTTTCTTTTTATGTTTTATTTATTTTCTTTCCATTTCTTTCTTACTTCTTTTTCTCATTTATCTCCTTTTTTCTCTTTTATTTATTCATTTCTTTCCCTCTCTCCCTCATTCACTCTCACTCCATCCTTTTCTGTTGCACTGTCACATCTCTATTTCCTTCTCCTCTTTTATTTCCTTCTTTCTGTCTCTCTTTTCTTTCTTTCTTTTCTTTTATGTTTTTTATTTCTTCCGTCTCTCTCTCTCTCTCTCTCTCTCTCTCTCTCTCTCTCTCTCTCTCTCTCTCTCTTCATCGTTTTTCGCTTGTATTCCCCCATACGCATTTCCTTCTCTTTTTTTCTTTCCTTTGTTTTCTCATTAATTTCTTCAATTATTCCTTCATATTCTTCATTCTTTACTTATCTTTCCATTCTTCTTAATTGCATTTTCTCTAATCTGCATTGTTTTCTTTCTTTTTTCTCCTTTATTTATTCCATTTGTTTTTTCTAATTTCTTCCCCACTCTCTCCATCCTTTTTTTGGCTTCCCTTATCTGTATTCCTTCTCTCTTTTTTCTTTTATTGCCTTCTCTTTTTTCCTCTTTTATTTATTCGGTTCTTTTTCTTTCTCTTCCTCTTTCTTTCACTCTCTGTTCCCCCTCTCTCTCTCTCTCTCTCTCTCTCTTTATTTTATTTCTTTCTCCATTTTTTTTTCTTACTGTTCTTCTGTCAACATTTCTCTTTCCAGCTTCTCTCCCTCTCTTCCTCTCTTCCTCCACTTATTTTTATCTTTTGTTTCCCTCCCTCCATCTTTTTTCTCTCTCCATTATTACTCCTCCTCTTTCTTCCTCTTCCTATCTTTACCTTCTCTCTTTCTTCTATCTCTTTTCCTTCTCTCTCTCTCCTTTTCTCTTCCTCCATCTTCACTTAGCCTTGCACGGATGCTCAACGGAAGCCCGTGTTCATCATCGATTATGACTATACCTTTACGCTTAAGAAACCACGCTATTAACCAGAAAGAAAGACAGAAATGACTTCTTAATTACGTTATCCTCTGTAATTATGGCTACTGAGCCGCTGATTACTAGGAGGGTAATTGCCTCGCGCTTATTAATTCATGAATGGCTACGTCGGCGAAAAACGAGCTCTTCAGAAGGTGAACGGCCAAAATTTTTAAAACTTGATTTCGGTAGAATGAAAAAAAAAAAAAAAGGTCACGTGCATCTCCTTTCATTCAAACAGAAAAGTTGGCATATGCTCGCGCTATTTTTGAGACGATTCTACTCCTCTGCACTCACTACGAAAAGACCTTTCCAACTTGGCACGAGAGGGATATTGATGCAGACCTTCGTAAGTTTAAAGTTCGTCCGCTGGCTGCTGTCATTACTGAGTGACCTTAAACGGCGTTTCTTCTTTTGGATAATAATGCGAAACAAATGAGCAGAGATGATCATTTGATGCCATTACAATTCATCGTGTTTTATGGCAAGGAACTGCAGTTACATTAATGCGAATTAGACCCTTCTGCTCAGCCTAAATCGGGTATTCCCTTAAGTAAACTCGTAATTAATAAAGCGAAGAAAACATTTAACGCAAATATGGCAATAAAATTGGCCATTACCGTATTTACTCGTAGACTTTTCCCGTGATATATTACGTTTATATTGTTATTTTTATTTCTAATGGGCAGCACGTTTACCTAAGTTGGCTTTGATACAGAAAAGTGAATCCTCTTCGTCCAAATAAAGTAAAAAAAAAGAGAAATTTTTCTAATTTCGAATTGTAAAGACGAACATTCGCTTTCGTGCTTCAAGAGACATCAAAGCGAATTGAATGAGGCATCGCGAAACTTACGTATAGAATTCAGGCTAGGGGGAATTCAGGCTTACATTTTCTGTCAACAACATTCAATAAAAATGAACTAAAACAAGTTGTAAACAGTTTTTTTCTCACAATAGCAACAAACCGGTCAAGGAAAAACAATGACAGTCACTCGGTTGAAGATGAGAGCTGCTCCCTGATGATGCGTCTTCTGTAGGCTTTGCCCTCAATGAATTTCTTGTAATCAGCATCCATGTCTTGGACGTTTTGGAGCATTTCCATTGGCAGGAAGCTGTCGCTCTTCCTGAGCCTCCACGCCACGAACTATAAAGAAGGGAGGGCCCTTAAGGGTTTCGGAGGGATTCTCTAATTACACATCTGCCAAAAACTTGGCGCATTGATTTCACCCCCCATCATTTTAATGGTGACGAGTAAGCGGAGGGTGAAGATCCGTTCTGAGACTTTTCTGTAGTTTAGAAGTTTGATTGATCATTTCTGAAATGTGTGAGTGAGGTGTGGAAGTTTGTGCTTGAAGAGCACTTACCGAAGAAGCCAGTACTCATCGGATGAGATGGTTTTTAGCGTGATTTTCGCTGCCGAAGCCCAGATTTCAGATCCGTAGGTAATGACTGGCTGAAGAAACTGGTAAATATATTGAAAAGTGTACTGAAACTCTATGACATGAAGGAGGTGTTGTTTGGCAAGCCATTCGGATCTGCAGACCTTGTTGTGAATATCTGCGACATGGTG
The DNA here is from genome assembly GCF_048544385.1 of Mastigoproctus giganteus. NCBI lineage: Eukaryota > Metazoa > Arthropoda > Arachnida > Uropygi > Thelyphonidae > Mastigoproctus > Mastigoproctus giganteus. Next base: position 194,511,656 of record NC_143577.1, read on the forward strand.
TTTAAAGCTGAGTTTAGGGTCAAAGTTGACCCCGAGATCTCTGTGCTTGGTTACTGGAGGGGTGGAGCTTCCATGGATTTTCAGGTTTAGTTGAGTTGGGTGTGATTTGATTTACGTAGAGGAAACTAAGGCTACGAGAAAACAGGATATTTTAAGGTCTATTTTCTGGTTTCACTGGATGAAAATCCAGAATTTTAGGGATTAAACGAACATGCGACTCCCACTCAATCCCGGCTAACTAGGCCACCATGTGAAATGAAGTCTATTCTTCTCTCAAGATAATGACCCAAACTTGTGCCTTTTCCATACGATATGAAGGGGCAATTGTCCTAACCAATTCTCTGTCCGCGAGGACAAAGATTAATTGATGCATTGACTGAATGAGATCAAAAATACTGAAAATATCTCTCACATTGAGGTCGAATATAGCAAGTAGTCTTATACAATAAATTCCTGGAATTGAATCTTTCTTTCTCTCTCTCCATATTTCATGTTTCCGTCTTTTGAATCTTGTTTTCTTCCAGTGTAGTCCTTCGTAATTTCTTTCCGAGTATTAGCTGCTCCTGTTCATTTGCTCCCGGTTCTTTTCGTCTGATTACTATTCTTTTATCCGCCCTCAGTAATGAATTATCGATTACTGCTTCTCTCTCTCCCAACTGCTCTTTCTTTTCTTCCTTGACCGCATAATCCTTTAACATCGTAATCCGTTTCTCTTTTTTTTCCTCCTCTCCCTAGTCTAACATCATTAACTCTTATTTTTTTTCATTCGTTTCTTCTGTAGGCTTGATTTTCTACTACCTGCATCTGCTTGAGATACTTGGTAATTAAATTGATATATATTTTTTTAAATTTTGTTTGTCGTGGTAATGCAGTACTTATTGCCGAGTACAAAGTCCACTTAAAGATATAATCTCTTTCTATTTTTTCTTCTTCTTTCACGAAGGTATTTCTTTCAATTTTCCTTTTTTAATGGACAATACTCTTCGTCTTTTAACTTGTTTCAACTTGGGTTTCTTAGTAAATTCTAACGCACATAATACGTTGATTTAATTCATTGTTAAATACACCAGTATCTTGTTTATCTTAAAATTTAAATATTTTCTTATATATATGGAATAGAGTCAAACGTTTATTGGTATTTTCTTACCACTTCTTTAGTGAGAGCTATCTTTGCAATATTTCAATAATTCTTGTGACTTAAGTGACCTTTTGTGATGGTGACATTACAAAGACAGCTATCACTGAAGAAGTGGTAAGAAAATACCACGAAATGTTTGATTCCATTATGTACATATTTCCAAAATCAAAAAAGAACATAATTAAACGAACGTAAGTTTGATTGCTTTATTATCTTCAAATAAAATTCAAACAGTTGAGGGAATGGTAAAGTTTTATCAGTAAAATACGATCTCCTGCAAGTGCACAGTGTTATAATCACTGTCCTCCCCATACAACCGGGGGAAATAACCAGGATCGAATTCTCTCAATGACGCGAAGAACATTTGTGGGCTTTTTTCCCTCCCTTACTGAGTTAGTCGGTCTCAAGCGCAGACAATAACCCCCCCCCCCTCGGAAAATCAGAGTCTTCGTCCAACAGAATAGGCAAACTAACCGGAAAACAATACACGCAGTTTAACAACGTAATACAAACGTATTTATTGAGGTAGATGAGGTAATTCTCGAGTGGTCCTAACATGACAGTTTTTATTCTCAACCTTAGTAGCTTTGGAGTTAAACCATTTAATTTATTCTAACATGTCAGAGAAAGTATAAATGACTCTAATATCCTCGACTTGATTCTCACCAAGGATCCAACCAAACTGCATCCAAAATGTAACAGTACAGGAACCACTAGTAGGTAATAGCCACACTGTCATAAAATGAGTAGTGTCCAAAGAGATTTCTGTGGTCAAGAGAAAGTGGAGGGCTTCAATTTCAATAGAGGGGGACTGTAATGGATTGAGATATTTCTTAGGTTCTATTGAAGGTTCTTAGGTCCTACTACAACTAAGTTGTTGTAGGCGAGTTCATTATGGGAAATATTCAAGGGATTTATCATGGAAGCTACCAATGCATTTGTTTCAGAGCTTTCTGTGACTTTTACATTTCTATTAAATAGAAGTTTCGTAAAAAAAGGATGCTGCCTACGTGGATGAGCAGAGAGTTTAAGCGTTTAATTGAGTTAAATTATATTAAAATTGAGATGTTGATTTATATGACAATTATAAGGATAAATGTAACAGAACCACTGATGGAGTAAGAAAAGAGAAAACTGAGTATGAGAAATCACTAACAAAAAGTCCTAAAAATAGACAGAGAGGTCTTTTCTTGCGTGAATACAAAAAAGAAGAAAGTGAATCAGAGAGTTCCTTATTTGATCGAACTGAAAAAGTCACAGAAAGCCCAGCAAAAGTGGCAGATGAAAGTTATTTTTGCAACAAACTTTACAGCTGAAAGACCATTAGAAACGAGGGATCAGCGACAAGGAATTAGACTGCTGTAAATTAAGTGGTATATCGGAGTCGAAGGAGAGTATATATGGGAACCTACTGAAGTTGAGAGAAAGGTAAGGCTCAAGAAGTAGACGACACACATCCTGTTATAATAAAAAAAAGACTGCATAGGAGTGCATCAACAACCCCTTTGAGAATACTAATGAGATCATCGTCAGCCTCCGTGGGATTTCCCCTTGACTGGAGAAGCGCTAATGTCTCTCCAGTACATAAAGAAGATGAAAAAGATGAGAGTTAATCAGTGAGTTTGGCTTCAATGGTGGGTACGATCGTGGAGGCTCTGATTAAAGATACAGTACACGACTATCTCCATAGGAGTGGTATCCTTAATGGATCACAGCACTTGCTCATGAATGGGAAGTCCTGCCTGACCAATCTAGTTATTTATTATGACGAAGTTATAGAAAAGTTGGGTGCAAGAAACAACGTCGACTTCAGTAAAGTCAGGAAGCAGTATCAAAAGCTTCAGTAAAACTTTTGATAAGGTTTTCCCATGAAAGGCTATCATATAAACTGGAGCAAATTGGGATAATGAACATATCTCAGGGTCCACCAATGTGGCAAGTGGAATCCCTCAAAGATCATTGCTGTTTCTCATTTTTCTCAATGACATTGATGAGGGGGTGCAGGGGAAAATTTCAAAGTTTGCTAATGATTTATAGGTAGGATGGGTAGCTAATGACCAGAATCAGGCTATTTTGCTTCAAAGTGACTTAAATCATTAGCAAAAACGGTCTTAAAATATGGAAACAGAAATGCGGGAGTTACAAGCTAAAATGGAGTGAAATTAAAAGTGGTCCAGGATGAAAGAGACTTGGATTAATGTTATCTTGTCTATGATATATAAGACCTTCGAAAGTAGAGAAGATGGCATCATTATCCCTTTGTATTAGTCGATGGTGAGATTGCAATTAAAATATTTTATTCAGGTCTGGAGGCCAGCCACATTTGAAGAAAGTCATAAAACTTCTAGTCTAGAAAAGGTACAGGTACAGGTACATAAAAGAGCAACCAGATTAGCAAGGAGTGCTTTTTGATGTACATATGAAGAAAGGCTTAGAAAGTGTGGACTAAAAACCTTGGAAACTAGATATCACTGGCAAGAGGAAGAAGAACCAGAGGACACAGATACACATTTCTAAGGTTATTTTCGAGTAGGCAACTGTGGATCTCTGGAATGAATTGACTGTACCAGTGATCGAGGTTGGTAGTTTTTTATAAAGTTCAAAGCAATATGGGATAGACACTTTCTGGGACGGGAAAGGCAGAATGATTTTTGGTGGATGTAATAAAATCCCACATCCTTGCACATTTAGTAATTGCAATACTAATTGACGCATGCCTAAATAGTGTAGTACAATTGTCAAAAGTTAAAATAATACCACACTGCAATCCAGGCTTGCATTGCCGAAAAATATCTTTTACAGGGGCGGCGAATAATTTCATGTTGCGCAATACATTTCTGTAATGCAGAAAAGCATCCTCTGCAGGGTTTAACTCCAGCTGGCAGAATCGGTTGGAATGATTAATTTTAGCTGCAAATGTTTAAAAAATAAATTCCTGATATCACTCTTCCTCAGTGAAACATGAACACTTATGATTTGCTATGTAGATGCTAAAATAACTTTATGAATCATTTTTGTTTTCAACTTATACTTAAAATTGGTTATACCATTTACCAATTTTCCTTTCTGATGTTCACAAGGAACCCCGTGAGTTGGGCATTTTACCGCCTTCCATGGTTTCATTCCATTATCTTTTTACTCTTTGCAAAAAATTCCGCTTGCAAAATTAATGCTGACAGCAACAGATGGTGGCAACAACGTAATTGGTTGCTAAAAATGGATGTTGGGGGTGGGGAGAATGAGAAAAAAAAACAATAATGGCCTCTAGCTCTTATCTTACTGCCTTTTGTTTATATAAGTGTACGAGGACCTTGTTATCTCAAGTAATATTTTTGCATATTAGTTACAACGACAATATCCTAAGGTGTGCTTATTAGAGTGGATTGTAGGATTAATAAAAAGAAACTTGATTTTTCATTTCAAAGCTGGCACGCATGCTCCGTAATTAAAATTAGCTATCTTATTAAAAATTAACGAAGGTTATGGAAAAAATAAATAATGGATTATCTGTTCTGGTTCCGCTCTCTGCTTAAATAGTCACTCCATTAGATCAGTATGATGTCAAATAATCTTCTTTAAAGATTTTTTTCCATTGTGATAATCCCCAATTCTAAACTAAGCTGCTTCCTCCAAAATAATCAATTTTTAACAGAATGAAGTTATGTTGACTTCCTCCAAGGAAATTTCGCTGGTGTCCTCGACAAGGTAACACGATCATTTTCCGGAGGGAGTTACAGGGAGAGCAACCAATAATTAATGCATTAAAAATCGCGCTGTTTTAAGAGGCACCTCGGCTGTTTGGAGAGGTGACTACATCCATTAAATAGACAAACACTTAAGTAATTAGCGCTCCTGTTGCTGTGCTGTTACTCCTGCGGGACCTTCCAATATAGAAAGATAAGTCAGACGTTTTTAATATCACAAAACGTGTCTAATGATGCGATAAAAAAACTTCCACTTTTGGAGTTCATGTTTCTGTGCCTATAGCGAAAGGCGCCATCAGTTTTCATTATGCGAATTCTCCTCCGGGTAATTTGAGAGGAAGAAGGTACCTTCATAACTCACTTGCATAGACACTAACTCCAGCTGCTTATTCTCTCTCTCATTCCATTCCCCAATTTTGCGCTAGTGACGGATTACCAAGCGGCAGAACGGTATGACATATTGCAAGAGGGTGAACCAGCACGCGAAAAATAAGACGTGCAGGATGTGAAGGCGTGGGAATTAATGTTTGATTTAAAACCCTGCGAACGTTCATCCAGAGTAAACGTTCAAGGAAGCTAATAAATCGAAGATGGAAAACGTAGATGAGGAGGATATAAGAGAAATGATAAACCACCCATCCTGGAGATTCTAGAGAAGCATTTTTATTTCTTCTTTCTCTCCTTCGCTAGAGCATGCAACAACTGCTGACTCAGCCTCTTTTCTAACGAGAACATAAAATAAAAAAGATTTTTTTTAAATTTAGTCTGCACAGAAAATAACTGTATTCGATAAATGTATGTAGATTTTCAGTATATATTGAATGAACGAATATATACTGAAATTGTTTCTATTTTTGTTTTTTTATTTGGATGCAAGCCCATGACATCCTTGATCTAATAGTAAGAGATATAGTAGTAAACTTATTAATAGGAATGTCGAATGAAGCAATTTCTTAAGAGCTCTGAAGAAGCTCAATAATAAATCACATTCGAGAGCATTTAAATAAAAAAACGTTGATCTTTTCACACTATGACCATGTCGGGAGATGGGGCTGCATACCCCCTAGGCAGCTCGGGTTTTCACAGATATTATACATCAATACCTCGTGGCCTTTTCTTCAGCCAACAAACAAAACAAGAATAGGAACCTTATTTACTGTAGAGTGAAAGTCTTGATGATATTAATAATAAATAAAAACGCATATGAAGCAAGGTATTATAACGATTTATTCGCAAAAAGTAATTAAAAACTGAATTCAGAAATAAGCTAGCTAATACAATGGATGTGTCTGAATATTTGAACGCAAAACTGCAATGTTCGGCTTGATTGTGTCCATCCTAATGAAAATATTTGGCTTTTTCTTTAGTAGTGTTATGCAAATTACTGTACATTTTGCAACTCTATATTTGCATCTGTATATTATCTAAAGTTATTAGGTTAGAGTCTGGAAAATCTGTTCATTCAATGCAGCTTAGTAGGATTAGTTCTCTGGTTGAGATTATGGTGATTAGTTCGCCTTTCACCAGACTTGCTCTTCCGTGGTAGCTGAGTTCAGTGAATTCATAATTAGATTTTCAACTATAACGATGCAACTTTCTTTGAAACGGAACTCCATTGCTTTTGTCTGTAGGCTATTTATGGATAGGTGATTCCGAGATTGCAAAGAGACATCTTTTCTGGATGTCCGGCCATTCGAGGAAGGATAGGAAAGGTATTTTTGGTTGATTCGGATCCGAGATAAGCTGTAGGTGGTTGTAGATAATTTCTTATTACTCACAGAAGTAGTTTTATATTTTACAGGGTTTTTTTTATTATTATTTATTTAATTTGCGAGTAATATCAGTCTAATATTCTGGAGGGCTGTTCAAAAAGTATTGGCAGCACTATCGTGTACATCCATTATAAAAGGAGCTACATTTGTATAGCAGCAACGACAGTTTCGTCAGTGCACTTGAATTGGAGAGTTGTGTCGCTGGATGGAAAAGTGTAAGTGCGTACTGCAGGTGCTCTTAGCTGCGTTGACGAAGCACGATCACCAGTATGGGATATAAATTGATCGCACAGGGATTTACAGTGGGCATTCGATTGCAAATTATCATGTGGATGGTGTTGTGAAGGCGTTTTTGCAGCTGTAGAAATGGGAAATCCATGAGCATCCTCCCCATGACAAGATGAAAGAGGCAACACAAGATGTAACACAAGTTCTCTCATCGCTGTTTAACAAATCCAGGCAGCTAATAGTCGGGGATTGAGGTGTAATAGAAACCAGAGATTATCTTAAGGGAACTTAACGTCAAATATATGTTAATAAATCTCTTTTTTTAAAAAAAATTCTCTATTATTCAGAATTCTTTTTGAATTCTGATTATTGCGTCGCCCAGATTTTTTTCTGAAATGTGACCTGTATTTGGGATAAGATTGGTTTCATAAGATTTTCATTGTTTTTCAATGAAGGAATGGTTTATGTACCTGTTGATTACGTGCACTGGTGCCCTGAACACTTGAAAGTAAAATTGCAGTGCTCGGCTCGACCATTTAACTTTTGATAAACGTTAGTGAGTTATTGCATAATTAATGAAAATCCATTATCAGCCTGTCTGATCTTTTTTTCATTAATTAATTCGTTCAGGAGTATTAATTCTTGATTCTGCGCTTAGTTTCTAAATTCGTTTATACTTAGGTTGGCATTGAGTAGTAAGGTCAAATAATTTTAAACCCTTTGAATTTTCATGGAGATAACAGGATTCAGTTCTGTATTTAACTGTATGAAGCCTAGGTAAGAGGATTCAAAGAATTTTGAATCCTGTGGATGATTCTTTGAATACCAGGATTCAAAGAATCCTGCTATTTGAAAATAGCTTCTTTTGCGCCCATGTTTCTGCCCTGTTTTGATTTTGAGTATTTTAAGATGGAAACATGGTTTAACGGCAAGATCCGTTTGACGGCAACTTCTTTAATGTTGTGGTTTAGCCAATTTTTCATAAGATGTTATGATTTTTGGAAGCACTGTAATAATTTAACCTATTTTTCGTCCACAGATACATTGACAATCTCATATAGTGGCTGTTCAGAAATATGTAATAGTATAAAGCTGCCTTTACTGTATGGCAAGCGTTTTAACATCAATAACATCACTATTGCCATATGGAAAGCATCCTCGCCGTCATTACAAATTTTATGACTGCCAGTGCATTCGTAGATGTGCAACACCCGTGTGTGTAGCACTAATAACACCTTTATTAGATCTTTCACTAGACAGACACTTCCCTTTCCTCGACACCAGTATTGTCGCTCTTTGCAAAGGTCACCATTAGGTGCACCCTGCATCGACCAAATTAGATACTACAACTGTGCCTTATGTCGTTACTTACTGGAAGCTGTTAAGACTTTCTTAATTCCCTTCAAGACCATGGTAGTGTCCGAGTCCAATTGACTGCCCCTTTCAGATGCCTGATAATGTCATTTGTGCAGCCTTCTTCGTTTTGTTTCCAGACTAATTCACTGCAATCGGCAGTTTGTTGGAGTTCCATTTTCTAATGACGTCATCAATCTCCAAGATTTCGTCCACGATAGAAAAGTTCAATGGAAACGTGTACAAAATACGATACTCGCATTTTTGCTATACTTGAGTAGCAGAATTACAAGTTTTCCTTTTGCCCCTGTGATTTTCATCCTTTATTTTTATTCCCACACTGCGCGTTAAGTTAATTCACATGGACCAAACTCCTCTCACGAAGACCGTCAATGGCTATCACACGTGTGCACTTCCCACGTACCAGAGGTTGCTTAGAGAGTTATAGGAGTATTATAAAGTAGTACAACGCACGGAATTTTCATTTCGTGTTTGAGGAACGCGTGCATTTTCTTGAAGGATAACAAATCTAAGACAAAATGTGCTTTACAGAAGTACAGCTGAAACACCCCAACCATATTCTCACCACTTTGCTCAACGTGAGTTTCAACGTTCATTTGCATAAATAATGTACTGCGAGCAACAGAGATTGAAGCGCTTATACAAAAGACTACGCGTTCTTAAGTTTGGGGAGTTTCTAATTTTATGTGGAAAAGCTTTGATAGTGATTTAACAAAAAAATTGTACCAGATGAGGGCGCCACCTAGTTGGAGGGCGTATAGACAGTGTTAGGATGACTGTGAAATGAATGTGTTGAAAGTAGTAGGGCACAGACAAACCGCCCTTTAGTACTCACACTGTCGTATGGCGCTACCAAATTTTGAAATGGGTACTTTTTCTGCAGAGGGTGGATTATGCTAACAGTTCCAGTTGTCTCCTTTCAGCTGAGATTTGTTATTCGCTCAAGTCCAAGTGTTGTTTTCCAGATCCGCTTTTTCTTGGACGCACAAGTTCGGTTCTTCTTTTTTATGCGAAGGGTTGCAGACGACTGCGATGTGCTTTCATTCCGCTGTCGATACCCTCTCAGTAAATTGTGCCTAATCGAGCACAGAGCGTTTCCTTTGGAGATTCGTTGACAGCGGAAGATAAGAAAATGCTTTTAAAGAACGCTACGGAACATGAAGATACGACAGGTTCGGAAGGCTTCTTCGATCACTTATAAAACAGCGACAAAGGGTTATCGGCTGTCTCGGTGAAAGGCTGATACGATAAAATCTTCTCCCTCCTCCATCACTCGTAATTTTGTTTTCTTTCTTTCCAATTTTTTTTACTCAAAGATATATTTCTGTATGTTTGCCCCACCTCTTTCTTTACATGTTGAACAGCCCCATTTTCCATATTTTTTTTTCTTTGACCCTGGGGATTTGTACTTTGGTTAAGCCTGAATCCTTACTACTCGTTCCCAATTTAATTCCTATATCATGTAAGAAAAGAAGTGTTGGATGGACACAAATGAAAGCATTTTGTGCCTAAAGAACTATTCCACAGAAAGTGGAATGGTTCTATGTGATGAGTACAATGCAGATTTGTAATCCTTCTAATAATCTTATTATGTATGTACATATTGTCCACTAACTAAAAGTGGTTAATTTTCTTTCTACAAGACTATTGATCTTTCCACTAATTTCTGTTTTCTTCTTTTCTTTCAGCAACGCCCACAGAAGCAGACGTTGTGTCAAAGCCTCCGACGAGACGCTCACGTGAAGTGCCTCGTCCTCACCATCCTCATCTTGGGCTGTCTGGCGGTCATCATCTGGTGTCACTGTGCAGAGGTCACGAGGTTGGTAGTGAATTTTCAAAGTTTCCCCATCACCACCAGGAGGCGCGTAAGTCCGTGCGATGAAGGCTACGTGTACATCCCTGTGGCGTTCATGGCCATGCTGTACCTGGTATACCTGGTGGAGTGCTGGCACTGCAGCACGCGGCTCGAGCTCTCGTACAAAGTGGACGCCAACGCGGTTTACGAACACATCCGCGAAATGCGCGAAGCCCAACCGGTGATCTGGTGGAAAGCGATCTGCTACCACTACGTCAGACGGACTCGTCATGTGACCAGGTATCGCAATGGCGACGCGTACACCACGACTCAGGTGTACTACGAGAGGATTAATTCGCACGCTGCGGGCACGAGCTTCGTATACAGCCACTGTGGGGTGAAGGACATATCCAAGAAGCTTCTGGACCTGGAGAACCATCCGGCAACGAAAATTCGCTTCAGCAAAGGATTCGCCTTCGCAAACCTCGAAGCAGCGAACGAGTTTGACGAACAAAGACGGCGATTCTTCCACGAAAACGAGCGCCTCGACGACTACATGGAAATGTGCGAAGGTCTCGATCTGCTCGGAGTCAACTTCCAGGAACACATGGTGGCCTTCGCAGACCACGAACGTCTGCCGTGGTACGTGTCGCATTTCGTCTTTTGGCTCTTCTCCGTAGTGCTGCTGTCGTGGCCTTTGCGAGTTATGATCCAGTTTCGGACTGCCTACGTGCACTACAAAGTCAACAAGCTATTTGGAGTCAACTATATGACGCCCTCTAGTGGAACTTTTGCCGTAGGACGCATGTCCCGAGGAAGCACCATTGACAGCTCGGAATTCGAACGGCACATCACCAATAACAACACCATCGCTCCCAGCTATTCCGAGGCCCTCCTGCTTGACCCCACGGGAAGGGCTCTGTTCCGAGCAGACTCCAATGGAAACATTCCCAACGGGATATGTCCCGCAGACTACAACCTAACGCGTGACACCCACTCTGGAGAGAACGCTGCCGAATCTTCTTGGCCGGAGAGACGCTGCACTAACCGATGTTCCTGGGCCGGCACCAGCAGGAGATACTCCATCCCTCGCACTGGAATCCCTGTCTCCATCAGCCGCTCCTCCCTCCAGAATGGCCGTGTGGTGTATTACGTGTCTCCCCTCCCTCCCGACGACGGAAGCGTTCGCAGAAATCCCGTAGTGCGGGAAGACACCCGAGATCCAGAAAATCCTGCTCCACCACCTCCACCTCCGACTTATGAAGATGCTCTCCGCCTCAGTCGACCGTTGTTTCTTCCTCTCCGCCGGTCGGTGACGGACAGAGACATCCCCCGGCGCCTCCCGTCCCAAGAGCACCAGCAGAGGTCGTTGAGCGAAGAAGAGGAGCCCCTGAATGTGGAGACCCAATTATGACCCCTGTGGGATCTACCTCAGCTAGGGTAGCTGTACATACACCGACTGTCCTCTTACACTGCCGCCTTTACGATACATTTAGTAGCTCGTGCACCCGCCCATATCCTCCGTTCTAAGTTCCTTTGTACAGCGTTCTTCTCGTGCTATCCGCTGGACTATGTTGGATGTTTCGCGTGGCCATTTTGTTGGACGATCAATGAAGTCAAGCTTTCAATAGAAAACGTAGTCGTCTGATTTTTTTCCCCTGACATACACATACACTTATAATAGTTTATTCAAAATCATTGGATTTTTCAAAAAGACAGTTAATAGCCTTTGATCATGGCTGCATCAAGTGACTGGGAAATGAGTTACCACTCCGGATATTAATCAACAACTAACAGAATTAAATCATGATGTACATGGGCATGCGCCTTTTATCCGATATAATTCTTCACTTGTGGCTCAAAAGTTCTAACCTTTAGCATTGTTTTATCTTTCCTACACTCTTTAATTATTAATGATTTTTTTTTTTTTATGAGAGTGAATTTTAGAGTATATACTTTCATAAAATAATCTTTCAGTATTGGAACTGCATTCCCCGCCCCCCTCTCTCTCTCGCTCTCGTGCATTAGTACATTATTACCAGCGTTGCTGAAGGTCATTAAAACAACGCTGGAAACCCTTTCTGGATTGCTCAATCATCAGCTCTGTCACGACCATTCGAAAGACTTGAATGTCTGCGTGGCTGTGATCTATCATTTCAAAAACCAATTTAGTTTTTTTTAGGCGAGTAGGCGTATCTATAAAGCGCCTTCTTCTTCAATTTGTCCGTTCGTCCGTCCGCATCTAGTAACTCGATTCCCAGTGGATAGATTTTCATGACATTTTATATTTTGCTCTTTTAGAAAGATTTCACAATCCCCCCTCCCCCACCCACAAATATAAAATAGCACAAATAGAAATCCGGGCAAATACTATTTATTTCTTTCATATATCTCACATAGGCTATTCATATATAGCTGAAGCAGTGTTTGTTGACATGTCCTGATTGGCAGAAGAACGGAGTGAAATGTTCTCGGTTCAAGCTCGATTTTTTATCAGTTTACTAAATATATAAATCACGAATTATTCCTGTTTGCTTATTATATTAATCACTGCATAAACGTGCATTTTTTATATTTAAATAGTTATTAAAATCTAGGAAGAAATAAGTAAAGTGCATTATAAAAATGTTGACAGCATATTACGTTCAGAGGTGTGCGTTTCTATTTACTTTTTTTTTTATTAAATCACATAATCCACGAATACGCGTTGCGTTTCAATGTTTGCAAAGAAAATCCAGGAGGGAAAAGTATTACAAAAAAGTTGAGAGAATATTACGTTGTGAGGTATTTGTAGTGAAGTGAAAACAATACTTTTTTTTTACCATCTGTTGTATGGATATCACTGCATGCGCTAGCACAGCATCCTGCAAAGGAAATCTTTAAAAATAAGGTACAAACTTTCCTTATATCATTAGGCGGACAACAAACATTCATGCACAAGCATATCAACTTACTGAAGATTAAAACTTGGTTCATCCTAGTCCAACAAGATATGGCATCGTTCATAGTCGCGTGGTATAAGTGTACAATGAAACTAAGTTCACTGATTGCAGTTTTCTCCCTCGAGTATACTCATACATGAAGTCCCAGTTATCATTAAACCCTTATGATGGAAAAACTTTAAACCATTATGACTGCAAATCAAGATTCAAAAGTGTTCTGATCGCTATTTATCTGTGAATATGTAATTGGGTGGAGTTTGAAAGTACCTCTTTATTCCAGATGTTCCTTATAATCCCTTCTTACTGTATTAGCTATTTCTTCCAATGAAATTGTGTATGCAATTCGTTGAGTATTCATTGGACCCATTTCTTGTGTAGATGACCGTAAACAGTCATCTACATCAAAAAGGAATGAATTCCCAGTGGAATCAAAACAGCTGTCATGAATCCTTGATTTCGCTACTGAGCTTATCTCCTTGCAGAAATGGAATAATTTTCTCATAATAGATAGACAGAGGTAAGGGAAAAATTTTAATAATTGCGTTGTCCATTTACATTACGAAAGAAGCCGTTTCATCCTTGGATATCTGTGATCTTTCTGATGAGAATAATTTCGCTTGGATTGCAGAGTGGACCATCAGCTGTCAGCATTTCATTTTCGAAGCAATTCGATTAATGCATGCAGAGCGTTACATTTCAGGACTGTTCGAATTTTAATCCTCGATTGAATTTTTTCTGCGATTAAGAGAAGTGGGAAATAAATAATTATCTCTTAACAATTAATTAACTATAAATAATTGGTTTCATTTCACTGCATATTTTACTGATTTAGCTATGGAGAATATAAAACCCATGTGTATTTAGAAAGGAATAATAAACATAAAATTAAATTAATCGAATTCTTCTGAAATTTGTTTCAAAAACAAAGGCAATACTGACTTCGAGTTCTGCATCTACAACGATAAATCTATATCAATCAAAAGTCTCAACCAGGAATCGAGTTTATGACATTAACTAGAATTTGATGAGAACTTGAATCACTTGATACATGAATTCTACTCCAAATTGCTTTCTCTTCGATGACCCTGGTAAATAATATTTTGGTTAACCGCGTTATTCAAAAAAAGAGGAAAATTGAAGGGATTCGAACTCAGGTCTTTTCATCCCGTGGCTGTAGAACGGCGATTTCACCAACGGTGTTACCCACGAGGGCACAAATGTGCTGTAGTGAAGAAAGTTGAAATAATCAGCAAATGATTCGACTATTCCTGTAGGGACTGACACTTTCATTGTAGTACGCAGTAACATTTTTGTTAAGATTTCCTCCTGGATTTTAATAACAATCTTTTATTCAATACGAAAACTGTTCTTGAATGTGTTAGTTCGCGATATTGACTTCGAGTTGTGCATCTACGACGATAAATCTATATCAATGAAAGTTATCAACCAGGAATCGCATTAACATTAGCATTAGTACAGGCACATAATGCAAGAAAACAAGCTTATACAGCATCATCCACAAAAAACAAAAGAAAACCTTCCCATTTCACCCATCCATTCATTCCAAATGTTTGTCTAGTTCTGCCTTGAATTTATTTAAGCTATCAACTTCCACAACAACAGAAGGAAGTTTGTTCCATCCAGCAATCAACTACCCACTGGCTAAAGGCAAACTTCCGCAGATCTATTCTACAACTGACTTTCGTCAGTTTGAATTTATGCCCCATCAGGTTTGTAATCTGAACAAGTGGAAGAATCCCATCAGCATTGAGCCTGCTCAATCCATTCAAGGCCTTATACACATCAATCAGATCGCCCTCGCAGGTGCCTAGCCGAAAGAAGCTGCAATTTGCAGAACTTAAGCCTTTCTTCATAAGAGCACCCCTTTGTTCCCTTCCAGTCTTATTGCTCTTATCTGTACTCGTTATAGCAACTCTACATCCTTCCTAAAATGAGGCTTCTAGACCTGTATGCAGTACTGAAGTTTGGCCTGACCATTGCCTTATACAAGGGGATAATCACCTCCTTACCCCTGCTCGCAAAATTCCTGTATATCATTCACAAGACCCCATGACCTACTCTGGCAGCCTGTCTGCACTGCTCAGAAAAATTTCATATCAGACTGCAAAATTACCCCAGGTCCGTTTCATTCTCCACTACCCTGAGTGTAACACCACATAGTTGGTACATTTCTCTGGAGTTACTGCTACCCATGCCAGTACTTTGCATTTGTCAATGTTAAACTTCAGTTGCCACTTTTCAGCCCATCTACCCAACTTTTCCAGATCCTGTTGCAGCAGTAAATGTCATTACTGTTATTCACAACCCTGTCAACCTTTGTATCATCTGCAAACTTTGACAATATATTTGATATACCCTCATCAATATCATTGATAAATATACAGGGTGATTCACTACCAGTGCGACAAACTTGCAGGAGGTGTGGGGGGGCACAAAGACGAATCGGAATCACATAGCATTGCAGGGTCCGAAATGCCTTCGTCATGCGGTAGAGGACGTTGAATGGGATGTCGCGTGAACAGCGATCCCGCTGGAAGTCTGGCATTTGCGAACCGTTTCTGTTGAAGAAACCAAGTAGCAAAAGTCCTCTAGAATGGATAATCCGCAGGCTCCAATGATTGGACGCGTTGCAGATGGTATGAACTCATTTGGTTTGTTGACAGTATCCTCCATACAGTGGATTGGGAAATACCCGATCGTTGGCCTATCGCTCGAGTACTCGTACTCGGATTGCCTTCTGCAAGACGTAGGACATTCTCCTCATTGTCTGGCGTCCTCGTCGTTCGCTCTCGATTCATGGTACCTTTTGTGAAACAACCAGTCTCATGTAACCTTCTGTGCACACATGCGAAAATCGTATGATGAGGAGCACGCTTGTGCGGGACACGTTCCTGGTACAAGCGCAGAGCGGCGCGCCCGTTACAGTCCGCAGCTCCATACGTGAGGTGCATGTCGGGCAAGTTCAACGTTTGAATACTCGTCCATCCTACTACTTCGGGAACCGGTTCCCGAAGTCACGCGACCTCCAGCAGATTGCCGGAGGTCGCGTGAACAGCGGGATCGCTGTTCACGCGACCTCCCGTTCAACGTCCTCTACTGCATGACGAAGGCATTTCGGACCCTGCAATGCTATGTGATTCCGATTCGTCTTTGTACCCCCTACACCTCCTGCAAGTTTGTAGCACTGGTAGTGAATCACCCTGTACAATACAACAATGGACCCAACACCGAACCCTGGGGAACTCCACTAATGACATTCATCCATGAAGAGCAGGGTCCGCTGATTACCACTCTTTGTCTTCTCCCACTCAACCATCCCTTTATCCATTGTAGCAACAATACTGTTAATGCCATACCTCTCCAATTTGTACAGCAGTCTTCCATGCGCAACAGTATCAAAAGCTTTCCTGAAATCCAAATATATGATATCAAAATTGTTCTTTGCATCCAGTTCTTTTGTGACCATATCATAGTATCCAATCAAATTGGTCAGAACGCGACTTCCCCCTTGACAAATCCATGCTCTGTCTGAAATATTGCTACTGTCTTGTCTAGATGTTCCTGCAATGTTTCTTTAACCAGTGACGCCATTATTTTCCCCAGAACAGATGTCAAACTAACTGGTCTGTAATTACTCGTTTCACCCTTTGATCCCCCTTTGTGAATTGGGGACACATTTGCACTTTTCCGGTCCGTGGGGACCTCCCCTGAGTCCAAGGATGCACTCATAATCATGCTAAGGGTTTCCTTACTTCCTTTGCTTCCCTTTAATATAACTGGATAGATCCCATCTACCGCATGCGCTTTTCTTATGTTTAAAAATTCCACGTCAGTACACAGTGATCACTACCACCTAGTAGTTCCTTTATCTGTATACATTTTAATGCATGAGTAATCACAGCTTATAATCAGATCAAGTGTGTTACTTCTTATTGCCTCTATAACATGCTCCTGTAGAAAACAATCATCTAATAAATCCACAAAAGTCTTGCTAGTGTGCCAGTGACTAACCCACCAGTTCCAGTCTATATCTGGAAAGTTAACCAACCTCCAGAAAATCCCCCATTATATGACATTCTGATTTACTGGCCCACTCTATTTCTCTGTATAATCAGAGCTCATCAGAGTGATTAGGCCTATAACAAACTCCTGCTCTAATTTTTGCTTTCCCAGTGCTTATGTCACACCAAACTGACTCAACATTGCACTGTCCACCAATGTCAACTGGATAACAGCATAACCCCTCCTCCCTACCTGTTCTTACTCTTAGCTATTCTAACACAACCCATGTATTTACTTGTTTTATGAACCGAGCAGTTCCTGAAATCCCAAGAAACTGGTTTCCGGGCTGCTGCTCATTCATAGAAGCAGTGCAAGAATCATTTCCACCTCTGCCTGCAGCTCCTGTTAATCTATTAGTCTGTGAATCCACCCTTCCCCCGAAGTTAACAGTTGTTCGACCCACCTAGCATTGCCTCGATAGCATGATGTTAACCAGAATTTTTAAAATATTAGTTACGAAATTAAGTAATAGTTAGGTTTGTGGAAATCATTAACTGACATTATAGATCAGAATATTAGAAGCCCAGACATGGGCTTCTAGTACCCTGATTACCATGGGCTTCTAAATCCAAACATGGGCCTTTTTTTATTAATTCCTTAATTCTCTTGATAGAAAAATTGAAGGTGAGATAAATGATATACATAAATAAAAAAGCATGATCTCGAGAAATTAATTTTAAATAATCTAACCACTGGACATTAAATTGGAACCTTATTTTCGACGTTTATAACCAACCTCCAGAAGCTGTCTGAAATCCACTTGTATCACAAATAACAAACAAGTCGAGCGCGTGCGTGTGTTAACCATCAAAGCAACTTATGGCTATTAAGCAACAGTATATTATGTCTATAAATTGCGTATTCTGTGGTCGATTTGCCCATTTTCTGAAAGAAAAACTTGGGGGGGGGGGAACTTTGTTACTTTTTATCCACGCCGGAGACCTTCTAACTCTGCCATTGTGAAAAAAAGCCCATAAAAATTCTTGGCTTCATTAAAGGAATTCGAACCCAGACTTTAACCACCCGGTATGGGGAAGACGGTGATTAGATCCTCCACGGCAGTACATCGGATGGCAGATGTTCCCTGCCAAAAACTGACATACCCACCATATCATACAGTATCGTACTTAAAGACACAGATACATGAATCCACGTATACAATATACTGTGCATAAATACATATATTTAAAACACAGATACAGTTAGTCCAGTCCAGTCCAGCAAAAGACACTCAAGAACTATAACCTCATTAAATAGGAAGCTTCCTAAAACGCCATCAGTCCATCAATTATAAAAAGTGCACAGACGAAGATGCCACCAGAAAGAAGAATCCACGTTAGCTGACTTAGTTCAATGAAGTCCAAAAGAAGTTCATCAAACATGTGGTCTCCACATGAGGTACATCTTGGCAGACTGTAAACACTGTTAGCAGCAAGTCCAGAAAAACCAAATAAAGGCCACCCATCATCAGCAGACCATCAAATATATAAAAGAAATCTTTATTGTACAGTAAAGGTACAATAATGTGCCCGCCACAGCCAGGAGGCCAGGGGCTTGACAATGATATAGGGTAATATAAAAATATATACAGTATAACAAAAAGATAACGTAACATGAAATTAACTTAAAAACGTAGCATTAACCATTCAATAGATATGAGTACGTAGTTGTGAGGCAGACAGTACACCAAAGGTATGTACACGTTCATATGTACAAAGCACATATTTCAGAATATTCACAGAAGTCAGAACATTTCACAGGCGTGCATTAAGTTGTTCGATATACGGTTTCGCATTTTCTTGTGAATCAATTCGTCGATGTCCCTGCAACGTGCCTTCTGCGCCTCATAGGATAGCAGGTGGAGATATCGGTATGAGGCGACATCAGGGGCCAAACAAAAGGGGAACAAGTTCGGCCAACGAGCGCCTATAATTGCGATCCGAAGCGTACCTTCTCACGAGAGAAGGTACCGCGGAGGCCCATATTTCAGAGGCATACAGAAAGGTAGGATACAGAACGGTTTCCAGATATCTGATTGTGGTTCTTGCGTCTGTGTTATGAAGAAGATGTTGACGGGCAGTCCAGCGCATTCGGCTGATCTTGCGTAGAACACATTCGATGTGACAGTTGAACCTAAGGTTTAAGTCGAAGGTTACACCGAGATCTTTGTGTTTAGTTGCACTTGGAATAACTGCACCCTCCAGTGAGGTTTGTATGAATGTGGGACACTTCTTCAGAGAGAAAATCATAATAACGGATTTTTGGGGGTTCAGTTTAAGGCCGAAATGGTTGAGATGGCTAGAGAATGCTGTGATCTTATTACAGATTTCCGATGTAATCACTCCTCTGGCGGCTGATGGTGGTATTTCCGTTAGGAACTTTATATCGTCGGTAGGTAATAACATCATCATCTCTGTTGCACACAAACGGAATAAGGAGGGCGGTAAAAAGTAGCCCCGATAAAACGCCACCTTGCGGCACACCTGCATTGATGGATCGGGTATAGCAGAGGTTGCGATGAGTGAGGTACACTGTTCTATTCCAGAGGAGTGAGTGCAGAAAAGCAAAAACAAAACTTTGATCTGAAAGAAATTGGTTAGGAGATTCAGAAGGGCTGTGATGTTGAGGCTATCGAAAGCAGCTTCGGTATCGGCATAAACAACCGCCATTTCTGATCTGGTCTCAAATGCATTTAGAATTGCCGTTTGGACTGCCAAACGGTTGGAGACAGTTGATCTATTAGGGAGAACATAATGGAGTTTCTTTGATGGTTGTGGAAGAAGATGGCGTGTTATATGCGGAAGAAGTACTGTTTCCAGTAGCTTTAGGAGCGTGGATACAGTGGATATCGGTCTATAGTACATCGGTTGGCTTGGTAGTTGAACTTTAGGTAGTGGGCGAGAGCGTATTTGCTCCAGGATGCAGGAAAAACTCTATGAGAGAGGCTGGAGTTGAACAAGTAGAGCAGAGGATCAGAATATAATCTAAGTTGAAACTCTTGGCAGCACACAAGTCAACAGAGGAAATGCAACTAGGTGAATAGAAGACATATTTGGTAAAATGATAACAAAAACAAGTTTCTCATAAAGCAAAGACTTTTATTTTTTTTCTCTTGTGTGCGTGTATATTTGTGTTCAAAGAACGATTTGCATGTCTTGTGGGCTGAAAAATCCGGAACAACTCACAGGGAAAATCTTATACCCTCCGACCGAGATTGTCTAATTATAGATCGTCTATAATTATAGATTACGGTCTTAATTATAATGGACAATTATAACCCACAAACATAGTATCCCAGATACAGATGGAGGCATCCCATTACTATAAGCTAAATTATGTTATCCTTAGAAAGAAAGAGAGAGAGAGAGAGAGAGAGAGAGAGAGAGAGAACAAGAAGATAAAGGGATCAAATACCTGAGAGCAGAAGAGTCCAAGCAATTTACATGAAGAATGATATTCCACGACCATCCAACAGAGATATCGCTCAGGTCTGATTAGAATTCCGAGTGTCATGGCAGCGCTACCTGGAATTCTAAAGAGGTCATTTATATTTAGAGAATCCCTGCAAAGATTGCTGGCAGATAAAATACGGGTAATGATAACGGGCTCCACAAGACTGCCTCACGAAAACAAGGTCTCACTGACGTGAAATGAAAGCGTTAGATTAAGAAAACATTCTTGGTACTTAACAGAAGAATCTTAACGTTTACTTTCTCTATTTCTAAGTAGAGCACGCGATGTGGTGGTGGTTACAGTATGAAACTTCTTTAAGAGGATTAATCAAATAAAAATGTCATTTATTTCCACACAACATTTATGAAAACCTCCACTTATTTTGCGACATGTTACGACACGAATCCTTGAGAAATGTCCAGTTTATATTTTTGCTTTTTTAATCCAAATAAGTAAGCTTGTGTCTAATTTAAGATGATTCCAAATGTGCGATTGATTTTGCTCTGTCACCTAAACCTCTCTTTGCACAAAATGAAAATAAAAAGTACTAATAAATATACGAATACTTATTTTTGGGACATCCAGGAGTAAGTCTTCAGCGCAAAATATTAAAAAGAAATGGTAATACACGCAGGTACTCAATAATTCACTAAATCATACTTTATTTGGTGAGTCGACACAGTTCTTGTTTTGCATGGATGAATTTTCGCTATTTTTTTCAAATTTTTGTCCTCATTACGTAATCCCTTTTAGAACATCAACAATAGTCTGCTATAATTGCCTCATTCCATCTATCCTCTCATCATTTTTCCAGAAACTTAATATCCTTAATATTCATGTTATAACCTACTTTTTTTTCAAACTAGTAAACGTGTTCACGATCTTTTCGGAATCGTTTGATTCTTATATAAATTATGATGGATTTAGAAGACGAAACGTACTTCGACTTAACCTCCACGCTAAATGCCTAAAGTGATTTTCACTTCTGGCATTTAGTGTGGAGTGAAACTCTTGAATTCTAACCACGCCTCCACTTCTCTCCGAGATATAGAAGATGTAAAATTATTATCTCTTGTAATGTTCGATTCCCAGCTCTTTGATCTGAGGTCGGTTTAAAATACCAGCGTGGAATTTAGCATCAATTGTCATAGAAATATTTTAAAGGATACACCGGATACAGTTCTCCATTTTATTTATGACATTTATAAACAGTTCCATTAGTTTAGATCAAGTCCAGTCAGACAGCCCAGTTTTAGCATAGGAGTGGCAGAGGCTCACTAATAACATTTTTGCTTCCAGAAGTGAGATTATTCCTTTTCGACTATGTCTCACCAGCTGTTCAAGAAGTATGGTTAATGCTTTCAGATCGCATCACGACCACTCATGATCACAATATTTCACCTTTTCTAGCAAGAATTTGGGATGGTGATAAGTTTCCTTTAAATATGCGGAATAGGCTATCAGAAATGAGATAACAAGTTCTAAATTGTTTAACAGAATTCCTAAGCTTGCTACTGCCCTCTTAATGAAGAATCTCCATTTAATGGATAATATTTAATACTCAATGCATTGATTAAACCATTTACCACGGTATCTGGTAAATAGTATTTGGATAGAAAGGAATGAATTATTTTTCTTTGTATCAAGTGATGTACCAGGAGCCAACCTAGAGCTTAAGATCTGGGCTAAATTTTTCGATGGATCCAGGTTCAGCTTGCGTAACCTGTTCTACCCTCTTTAATGTGGCTTCAACTTCACTAGTACTTTGAAATTCACTATGCTTACTTGGGAACAAACAGAATAAGGGTTTCTGCTGGAAGTATCAAAACTCTGAGGTTTATCTGGAATTGGTATCAGAATAGCCGATGGCACCTTTAAATATCGCATTGTAGCTTTATTCTTTGCTCTGTATCCTGAATTATTGTCCGTCAAAAAGTTCGACCCGATGAGTGGTCTCTGTGGCCACGCCACACCATTGGTTCACCATGAGCCCATGATTTGTCTTGATCTTTCTAGAGATTTCTAGAGATGTTGCACATTGTCGACATGACATTACATCACAAAATACGTTGGAATAATAATAACGACACGAATTAATGGTAAGTTAACGATTAAAACACCTACATCACTTCATTCGTTACTCTCGTGGGTAGCACAGTTGGTTGGATCGCTGTCCTCCCACACCGTTTGGAAAAGACCTGAGTTCGAGTTCCATCGATGACGGGAGGAATTTTTATTGTTCTTTTTCATAACGTGGCTGAGTTAGTCAGTCTCAGGAGAGGGCAGTATGGTTTTTCTCCCGGAAACTCGGGGGGTTTTCCAGCAAACAGAAAATCTGTAAATCGTGTGGCCTTTTTAATGATCAAAAACTAGATATACTGCGCTTCTGTTGTTACTTCTGGGCTGGAAGTTGAAGTAATTTAAATCGTCAGCTAATTATATAATATTGGGCATAGATTGTAGCAGTGAGAGTGACGTCCTCATGACTTGTGGGTCCATGTGATACTTAGCTGTGATTAGATGCTTAGCTGTGATTAGAAAAATGAGGTTTAGGTTATAACTGAAGTAGAAAGATATTGCATGTTTATTTTGAAGTGATCATGTAGGATCACCATGGTTTATCAAAGTTTAAATTGGCAAATGAAGAGTCTTGTTGGTGATTGGAGAACCTCCTTTAGAATAACAGTTGGCTGAGTTTCTTTTAAATACGCCTAAAGTCAGCTCAACTCATAAAGGGTACGTCGGAAAGTCTGCAAACAAGCATTTTGAGCAATTTTGTGAAGTACCTTGTATTTTATATTATTTTGATATTATTTTATCAAAAATGTTCTGTACAAAGGATTTTTATCATCAGAGGTAAACGGAGATTGACAATGTCCGTGGTATCTCATCTTTTGTCTATCACAGCATTCTCTGCCAGTAGTCTTTTAATGTAATAAATACCAAGGGAGGAAGGAAGGAAATCAGTAACGGCTTCATTTTATTTTATTTTATATTTGTCCTGTCATGGAGAGTATTGTCGTGGCATGTCGTTTTCCTTCCGGTAGTGTTCTTGAAAGTCATAACAATAGACTTTTGTACGTGTAGATTAGTTTCCGACATCTGTATGCTTCCTGCTGGCAGAATTTATCAAGATCGATGACCAGATTGTTAATCAAATCTACTGTGTTTCCTGAAAATATGCGTCTCAGGCCTTTGAAGTTGTCGAAACTGATTCTGAGCTGGAGCCTAGGGTCTACTTGACTTCTTCCAGCAATTCTAGAAGTTTTAATCAGGTCTGTGATATCAGAGGCGTTGAGGCGTCCAGTGAATAGTCTGGTCAGTGCTGCTACGATCTGTCGTTTCCAGGGGTGACTTCGAGACTGAGTCTCAAAGTTCGAGGTGTTGGACCGTAGAAATAGTGCACTGGTGGCCAGTCCGCCAGTTGAACTATTTCCGAAGCCATTATTCGAGGCTGAGGAACTTGCTTAAATGTGTTGTAGGGGCAGAGGACCAAATAGTTTCTGCATAAAGAGGTATGGGATAGAAACTTTGGAGGACGTATTTCTTGACCATTTCGGCATTGTCAATCCCCGTTAATTCCTGACGGATCGCCCACATAGCAGAATACATTTTTGTTTTTGTGTTCAGGAGGTGAGCCTGGAATGTCAGCCCCCCTCATCTCCCAGATCCTTGTGCGTTTTAATTTTTGAATGGGTGATCCATTGACGGTAACATTGGTACCATTGCATGACTTCTTCCAGGTGAAAGACAGTTGATCTGTCTTTACTTGGTTAAGCTGTGATCCCATTGAGGCCAGATATTGTTCAAGTTGGTGGATCTTTTTATTTGCTTGCAGAGTAGTATTGCACATTAGTGCTAAGAACCTGATTTTAGTCAGAAGATGTGACGTAAAGTTTCAGGTCATCATGTATGACTGGAAGTCAGTTTGGGATGCCAGGAGCAACCCTATTTGCCCCAGCTCTAAGAGCTGCGGCAAATAGGGTTGAGGACAGGACTCTTCCCCGTGTGGAACACCCCTTTGTAATGCATGTTTTCCGAAAGCTGCGATATGAGATGATGAGATGTCTAGGCTCCAGGATTGATGATTTATACTCAGAGTCATAGGCTGCTTTTATCAAATAATATAACATCAATTTGTGTGTCCTGTCGTTGAGGGCTTTCTGGATTCTTATAAGGGTGTCCATGAGGTTGCTATTAAGATCTCCCCTTAATCACCGTATGGAGATGCGGGGCCTGTGATTCAAACAATGGCCTGCAATGGAGGGCTGAATTGCTTTTTCAAATATTTTCAGGAACCCACCGCTAATGACAATAGGTCTAAAATCTTGTGGCCGATTGGAGTCTCTGCATTAGAAAAATGGACCGACAGCACGTGTTGCAGATCTCTGGGGTCTTTCCACTTTCTAGAATTTTGTTGACAATATGGATTTTGTTGAAAATATGAATTAAATATGATATAAATTATAATAATACATATGTTATATATCAGAATAAATAGATGAATCGAATAAAAGCAGTTAGTTTTAAGCTTATCAACTTTTTTAAAATCTTTCGCGATTAAGTAGAAAGAAAGTCTCGAACTGTGCTCTTCCCTCAGGCTATAGTTTTGAGACTTATATTGCAAGACAAGGACTGTTTCTTCTGCGTCATAATTTCTAAAAGAAAAATTCCATACTCATGTTTTCTAAAATCTGCTTTCAAAACCTGCATAGGATAACCAAAAGCATCTTCTGCTTGGCTTCTTCCTTGACTACCAATCACTCACCACTCAACCAACCCATATTGCCATGGTAACCCGACACGCTCCTCTGTTCGTTTATATCACTGCTCGCTCGATCCCAAGGCTTTTCTTTCAGCCACAAAGGTACTTTTTGGACACACACACACACACAGCCCAATTGCCTGTCAGTGTCTGAAAATAGATTGAATAAATTGATTTTAAGAACTCTACAGCGGTTGTTCTTAGTGGAGTTTGGAGAGGGGCGAGGTGGCACAAAGAACCGGGTTCCACGTCAGTCAGCTTAACCATATGAAAAAATATAACTTTTCGTAATGCTCTAACAACATGGATTTCTTAAGGACTATTGTGATGCTTTTGAAAAAGGAATTGCATTCTCTTAGCATGTCCAGATATCCGTTCTATTCAATCCTGTCAATGCAATACATTGGAAATAGCACAAAAGGGGAATGTAAAAGGAAATAGACGACACTGAAAAGGTTTTCCTGTGGTGCTGCAGCCACTTATGTGTGTGTGAGTACGTACGCATGCGCGCACATATTCAATACTGCCTCCTCTCTCTCTCTCTCTCTCTCTCTCTCTCTCTCTCTCTCTCTCTCTACTGCCTTCAGATAATCGGAGAATCAATGTGGCGAGCAACCAAACTCACTTACTACCCACAAAAAAATACACCTATGCTACATCATACGAAAAACTACTAGAAGCACAAGTGTGGGTTGAGGGTAGAATGCCTTCGGCTTATTTGCAACAATTTAACTTTTTTTCCTTTCTCAAAAATACATATAAGATTTGCGATGAATATTGCAAGCATTCCATAACTGTCAAATATAACGTAATTGAATCCAACAGTGTTAGAATCTTTCAAAAATGTAAGACTTACTTAAAACCTAAGATGAAGAGAACAGAAACATGCCAGAGATGCAAAAACAGATAAAAAATACGTTATTCTGTATAAAATGCAAAATGGAATATTGTCACAAATGTGTTACAGTATCACAGAAAATATTTAAGAAATTGAAACAAGATAAAGATGAACGCATGTGTGCAGAATGCACCATAACAGAGATAAACCGAACCGGTAAAAAATCAGAAGAAAAACAAAAAGAAGCGCTCTCAAAGATTACTGATGATTTCTGTGATAACAAAGTTTCTTTTAAGTACCTCTATAGAAATCAGAGATGGAAATCCTTGCACC
This sequence comes from Mastigoproctus giganteus, assembly GCF_048544385.1. Lineage (NCBI taxonomy): Eukaryota > Metazoa > Arthropoda > Arachnida > Uropygi > Thelyphonidae > Mastigoproctus > Mastigoproctus giganteus. Next base: position 194,538,081 of record NC_143577.1, read on the forward strand.
AAAGTCAACGTACAAGACACCAAGCGTACTCTGCAATTAGTTAATAAGATAGTTTTTCAGAAATCTTTAATAAATCGAAGCAACACAAATCAGTACACAGTTGGTAGGATTGCCCTCCTCCCACCGGAGGACGGCGATTCTACCCGGGTTTCTCAGGGTTTCTTCCACCGGGTTTGATCCTAGACGGTGGAAGAAACCTGAGTTCAAGTACCATACTTGATAGGAGGTATTTTTATGGGAGGATTTTTTGACTGTGGCTGCGTTAGTCGGTCTCCGGAAAGTGTAGCATGGTTTTTCTCCCGGAAACTGGATTTTTCGTCGATCAAACAGAAACTAACCCCTGGCTTTTAGCCATGAAGGGTATTGTGTACGGCATGTGCGTTTGTATGCAATAAACTCGACTCAGAACGCACCCAATTTACAGATAATATACAGGAGCAATATGGCCTAAGTTGATATTGCCCCTAAAATTCCTACTACAAAAACTACTACTACTCCGGGAGTGAGATAATTTTTTCTTCTCAATGTTTGTTGTTACCGTCATGTACCAACGACAAACTAGTTAGATCCCGGATCACTAATAACGCTGTAATCCAAACTGATAGCACGTTGCCAAAAATATTTTCAACAGCCACTCTGTCCATTTTTTTTTTTTTTTTTTTTTGTTAGTTGTTGGCGCATCGGCTTCTGTGGCCATAATGCCCAAGGTTTTGCATTTTTACTCTGATCCGAACCCGCGACCTTTGGGTTGCCAGGCAGGCTTTTTACCCACCTGGCTAGCCCGGTGGGCACTCTGTCCATGAAGGACAAAACAAAGCCGTAAATCCTGAATGAGCTAATAATTAAGACTGTTGCAGATAAGTTGCAAAGCAAATCATTATCTGTGTTAATTGATAACCTGACTTGTGCTTTTAGTAATCTGTATGCTAACTACTAAAAAAAACTATTTATTAGGGTCACACAGAATGTTATTAAGGTCATCTAATTTATTACGTTCACTCATGGTATTGTGTCTGTAAATTGCGTGTGTTCTCTGGTCGATTTGCCTGATTAGCTGGACAAAACACCATAGTTTCTGGGGAAAAACCTTGCTATCTACGCCTGAGAACAATTAACTCAGCCACAGAGTGAAAAAAGCCTATTAAAGTTCCTTGCATCATTGACGGAATTCGAACCCGGGCCTTTTCCAATCGGTATGGAGAGGACGGTAACGATACCACTGTGCTACCGCGCAGACTAATCTGTATGCTAATATTGAAATCAAAGCCGGACGTTTCAAGACTCATTAGCCTTCCAAACTAATCGATCTAGTTAACAGAACCAAGATTCAATTCACTGCCCAATCAGTAGAGCTAGGTACTTTGATCTATCACAATCCCGTTGAATTTGAATGTTGTCTAAATACTCAGGGAGTCAATCACCTTACAGATGAATCTTATTTTCCTAATTTATCAAAGAGCGAAGTCCCAATCATGCTCCTGAACAGACGCGCGATCCACAAGTGGTGGTCCACCACATTAGCAACCTACCTCCAAAATCGACTTCAATTTTACTATCTGTGCTGCCGTATGAAACCACTTTGTCAGGCAACACCTTTAACTTCCTGGACATAACAACAAAATCAACTAAACAACTTGATTCTGATTTTGTTCATAAAATGGCCAGTTGGACATTTTATGAACAAAACCTGTCACTTCAACTTCACCTTGTGAACAAAACCAACGGATTATACCTCACCCCTACATGACTACTGCACAAGCGTCTGTCGAGTTTCGGAAACCACACGTCCAACTGCAATCGCTTTCCTGCCCCAAATTACTGCTTAATAACCCTTGTGTGACACATCATAACTCTGCTTTTCAAGAACTACCAATTCAGCGTATAATTTCCATCAGGCCTACCGAAGTATCCAAAATCATCAACAGATAGATCAACACTTGTCAAAATTCCCTTTCAGACCATCCTTAGAATTTCCAGAAAAATGTCCGGAGCCTCCTAAATAAGCTTAAGACCCTGGAATAATTCCTTTTGTTCAAAAAGGAGATGTCATTTTCCTATCAGAAACTTGGATCGAACTTGACCAAGTGTCAATAGCCTGTGCTCCTACTGCAAGAATTTCATCGTTCTTCACATTAAGATCTCATTTCCAGAGACGGCGGAGTTGCCATCTTCATCAAAGTTCCCAACCTGAAATTTGTTCGCGCCACGTCTAGTTACTCCTTATTCTATGAAGCATTACTCGTGACAGTGAAATTCAATTTCTGTGTAATCAATTTGGCCGAAATGTACATTCCCCCAGTTCCAGATATTGCAACAGTGGCTGATACTACCGGCTGAATAATGAGGACATTACATCCCTCTTCTGCTCATCTTCTCTTCTCTGCGGCGATTTTAACCTTCCACCGCATCTGAACCTTCTCCTACAGCGACTAATGAACAGTCCCTTTCCGTTAAATTTTACGATTGCCAATGATAAGCCAACTAGAGGAATCGTCTCGACCTGATTCTGTGTTCGGGTGTTTGTACAGCCAACATTCCACAAGAAACCTCCTAAAATCAGATCATCACTCACAAATGCGTTACTTCTTATACTGCCTATGCCTAACTTCAATTGTCATAATACTGTTTAGAAGAAGGTCATATTTTCTCCAACTTTTCCCAATAAGTGCCTTCCGGGCAGTACAGTGTAACATCATATGCTATGGCACGTGCTTGAAGGATGTGACCCAATCTTCGCGTTTGAACTAATAGGAAGATGGATAAATACAATCACCCTCTATGCGTCGGCCAAACCGTTCCCCAAGGACTAGAGCTTGGCGAACCAAAGATTTTTAGCGCAGTTTTGACAATAAGCAGTCCATTCACAGGCAATGAAAAATCTTTGGCACAACCCAAGATCTGATCCTGTATCCCAAAGAAAGAGCTTTTTTTCAACCGACTCAAAGCATCAGCCATAAAGATTTACACAGTACTACCTTGTCTAAGGGAAAAATACTCTTCCAGACATAGAATCATTAATACTCTTCCAAACATAGAATCATAAAATCTTGATCCAGATAACTGGATGGACCACACCAGCTTCAAAGCCAATTCCGGTCCTGCAGAACTACCTCTCCATCGTTTCTATCGCCAGACAGCAACTTATAAATGCTATAAACTCGTTGCGTCCATCAAGTACAGGAGGCCGAGATAAGATACCTCATTTCATCATTAAGTGCCTTAGTTCCAACATCTCACTCCTCTCCACACGAGTATTCCCGGCCCAATGGAATGAATATTCTGTGACCCCATTGCCTAAAGTTCAAGTGCCAACAAGTCCAAAAGATTTCAGACCAATCTGAACTTCTTCCGCCCTTCTCAAACTTCTCGAAAAGGTACTTCTTCCAGCATTAAGCCAAGAGCTCATGCCACAGTAACCGAAGCGGTTCCACTTCGCAGGCGCAAATAGATCAGCTATAAAAACCTCATAGCAGCAGAGAGATTCATCCTTCAGGCTTTCGAAACTAAATACGAATTAGCTATTGTGTATGCTGACATTGAAGCTGCTTTTGACAGCCTAGACCCTTCTCAGTCTTCTGCAGTCCTTCAGGATTAATGGTAATCCGCTAGCTGCTTTATTGAGTAATAGAAGTGTCTATCTCACGATGGAGTCCTACTTTACCCGGAAGATCACTGCAGAAGCCCCACAAGGTGGAGCCCTTTCTGGCCTCCTATTCTCAACCATTTTTATGCCTTTTATGTGTTCCTGTGACGATGCTTTACTATATGCCGAAGATATAAAGTTGCTTACCTTAGTCCCACCGTCAGCAAATCCAATGGTTATAGTTTCTTCAATCACAGAGAGCTCGACCGCTCTTCCAACTTACTTGCAGATTTTTGGGTTAAACCTTAACCCTTCTAAATCTGCAATAATGATTTATTACTCAAACATCGATCAAGAGTAATTCAACCATCAGTTTGTGGCACTCTCATCGCAGTGGTCACCAGCCACGAGGACTTCGGCGTCTAATTTGATCCGAAGCTGACATTTGATTCTCACGCAGAATACCTCCTGAAGCGATTTACCACCTTACGCTGGAGAGCGAAACAACACTTACTCCATATCACAGATGCTGCAACCACTATCAGATATTTACAAACCACAGTTTATCCGGTTATTTTATACGCTGCTGAAATTTGGGAATCCGCTTCGCCCTAACTACAAAAACCGGTTTTAGCATGTGCTACAAATAAGCATCGCCAACCCTCTCAGTTGAGAACCACTGGCATGGCTGAACAGCTAAATGTAACCAAGCTCCCAAAGTTAATTGACCTCAGACATTTAAACGCTCGGAACATTTGGGATTTCTGCCAGTGGCACAACCCTCCGTCATCCTCAAGGTCTGACCCCACACTAATCCTGAAATGCAATCGTCTGAAACTTTGTAATCGTTTGCTACCTGTCCAGGTAGTCCCTAAAATACAGGCACTGCTGCTTGTTGGAATTAACCTTCAGAAAATGGCTACCGATTGCACATAATATCGCATTCCCCTAGAATGGATCGCTTCAAATGAAATAAATCCTTCCCCATTTTTGGCTTTAACTGTGCCAGCAACAAAAGCGGTTTCTCAACTGTTGTTTGTTTGGTCAAATCCAATAGTTTGATCTTTATTCACCTTCCCTGTCACTGTTTTACAGTTGTTATGTGCTGCGATGTTCATATTTTTTCTCTTTGTGCTTCCTATTTTTATGTGATTTTTTCATTTTTGTGTAACATAATTTCTTCTGTAACGTTTTCCTTTTCCCAATTTTAATCACATGTATCGTTTTCTACCTTAAAGTAAAGCTCCTGGCCATGTCGCCGTGATGAGTATTATTGTTCCTAGTCTTGTATCTTACTTAGTAGCAATAAAGATAATTTATTTCGTTAGAGTGCCCTCCTCTCTAGAGAAAGAAATGAGAGAGAGAGAGAGAAAGAGAAAAAAGCCAATAAAGTGATTATTAGAAATAATATTTCATTATTCAGTTTCTATTCAGCAATCCTCTCAAATCAGCCAAAAAAATTAGAGTAGAAAATTTTAATTCAGGGTCCGAAATGGTATCTCTTATTTTAGGATATAATTGAGGCTTCTTATTGTTTATCTTCGGTTTAAGTTTTGTGAGAAATTTCATCATCTGCAGGACTGGAGAGAAACTTTTTAATCCTAAAAGACAAGTGCCACAGTTTCTTGCCCTCGCGGTACTATTACAGCGGTTATAATCACCGCCCTTTCCATATCAGGCTGAAAATACCGGAGATCGAATCCCGACAATGATTTGACGAATTTTTATGGACTTGTTTTGCAACGTGGCCGAGTTAGTCGGTTTCAGTGGATGAATGCATGGTTTTCCTCCAGAAAATTCTTCCAGCTTTACGTTTGGGAAACAAACAGATCAACGCCGTTTTTATAATAATTATCCCTTCCCCTAATTTAATGAATAAAGACTAAGAAGACGCGAGAGGTTGAGTCCATAAATATGGACTAATTGGATCACTTTGTGCATAAAACTAATCACACATTCTTGCAGATATTATTAGTTTTTTTCTTGAAAACAATTCATATTCAAAGAGCTCACGTATCAGCAAATAAACGAGGACAGTTTCTCAGCAGTTAAACTCTTTAAACTGGGGCGCCCTCGAAGATTAATTGGTGGTACTGGATTTTACAGAGGTACACCTAGTAGTTGAGAGTTTTAGAGCACATTTCAAAAAATACAAAGTACAAAGAACTGAACTTATTTACAGACTGCATTAATAATGCAATGATCTTAATTCTCACAGCAGAACAAACTTCACTGTGTAATCTGTTTTTGTGGTCTTACCAATCTTAATTTTCACAGAATTAACACCACACCAGAAAAAAATTGCCTTTGCAAAGAGTTGCCCCGATATTGTACAATTCTCAACAGATAACTTTCGCTATATTGCAATTTTGAAAAATGATTTCATGGCAGCTCCCATCAAACAGTTACTTTGCAACTATTTCTGTCCACGTTGTCACTGGAAACCATCAGCTATCTAATGAGAGACCAGTCAGTCCTGAAACAGGCTGTCATAGTAGTTATCATCTTTTAAACAAATGACTAAATAACCTTTTAGCGAGGTCATCTGTTTGAAAGTAGCGCAATACAAGGAAACTTGTTTGCAAGTTTCTTTTTTTCTGCTGTGGTCTTAATTCTTTGAGAATAGTCTTCATGATCTCAATATAGTCAAAATAGTCTCAATGGTCTTAATTCTTTGAGAATTAAGACCATTGAGACTATTTTAGAGCACATTTCAGCTAACATCGGCAAGCCATGAATTCTTAATCTGTTTGCCATGGACCTTTTCTCCAGCTGAAGAAACGATGCTCCATCCTTCGTACAGAAATAACCCAAAAAGCTCATTTCTGAAAACAGTTCTTCTCACTAAATTTTAATTACAATTTAAAGTTCATTTCGTGAATTCACTTTAGGTTATGGGGGATGAGATTCTGTCTTATATTGCACGATTTAGGCTGAAAATGATTTCTTAAAGTAAATAAATATTGATCTAAAATGCATCATTTTCGTTATTGAAGGGTTGGCGAAGGAATCCATCGAATATAACCTTCTTAGATCGCGTATAAATTAATCGCCAGACTCCTATCTTGTTTCCGTATTCCCCGAGCCCACCCGCAGTGGTCTCGTGCCTCTCCAACACGCTCATCATGCACGGATCCGATCACACGAGAAGCGAGCCTGTAGTGGGCGGAAAATCGAATTTCACGCAAGACCATTCGGGCGTAATTTTGTGGGGTGGGGTGGGAGGAAACCGAGCGAAGGAAGCGACCGATATCGGCACGATATGTCTCCGGGACGCTTGCCGTCAATCAATATCTTCCGGGTTACCACGGGCAAAAGGAGCGATTACGGTTAAGAGAGAGATAAATATTTTTCTCTTTAATTCCACCTCCTTATGGCAAGGTTAGAAAAGTTACTGCGCAGGCACAATCTGCGCTCATTAAATTGATTTTCTTTTCGAATGAAAATACGGCGAGGCAAGAAAGTTCACCGAAGCAGTTTGAAGAAGGTTATAAGAAAGTGCACGCGCATTGGAAATGGAAATATTGCGGCGGTATCAAATTGCAGTAATCTCGTAAGCGCTTCCAGCGTTCCTTTTATTGGAGTGTATGTGCGTGTGTGTTTGTGCGCGCGCGGGTTAGGTTTCTCGGCAACAGGGACGCTGCAAATTATAACATCGAATGTTATCAAACGTTTGAAAAACGTATCGATGAATTGAAGATGAGAGGCGTCCATTCAGATTCGTGCTAACAAAAGCAAAACTTTTTTTTCTTGACTGTTGCCTTCATCATTTGATGAATGAGAAATGAGACAGCATCCAGCTGCCATTTCGGAGAGTGTAACTCAGCCAAAAAATCGATATCGGCACGATTACTTTGGTCTCCTGGGAAAAAAGAACTTTTAAAATACTAAGAATTCTGCTTTATCGTGAGGGGGGGGGGCTTTTGTGAAGGACTTTACCTTTGTAAATCCAAGCAGACTACAAGAAGGAGGAAAGAAATAAATCTTTAAGATAGTACTTCCATCTTGCTTAGACTTTCATGGCCATTTTATTTCTCTCTCTCTCTCTCTCTCTCTCTCTCTCTCTCTCATAGATCGGAAGTAGTAACAATGGAATAAATCATTAGGTACCTGAAAAATAAAAGTAATACATTACCAGTAGTACTTAATGCTATGTATCCGATTATTTTAACTTCTTCATCAAGGGTCAGCAACCAAAAACAAAAGAAATATAGTAAAAATAAGGCCTCTGTTTCTGATATGAAATATACGTAGCCCTTGGTTAAAATAATGAAACCATGTTGAAAAAGCGCGTGCGGAAGCCAAATAAAATGTGACAGTAAGTAAGAAGTTGCCATATATTTCGACAGAGGCCGAAAAAGAAAAAAAGGAAAGAAAAGAAAATATTGAAATTTAAACGAGAGGAATTTAGAATGAAGGACCAAGACAAAGAAAGACAACTTACTGCGGTTCCAAGCAGATGTCGGGAAGGTAGACGGAAGGGAGTAACCGTCAAGTTGAGCTGTATCGGTGTAAAAAAGAATTAGCAATTTAGGTCCCAGAGTATTTATAATATGTTATAGTTCTTTTGTTAAACAACAAAAGAAGAGGGCCGTAAAGAGTGATAACAAATCTTAAACATCAAGACAGAGCCATTATATATAATTTTCTAAATATATCATTTCAGCCTTCATGGGCTAGTCCAAAAAAAACACCCTCCGGGGAGGGCAGCTTTATGCTAGGCCAATATTCTAGTTTTATTTTAGTTTGATTTAATGTATTTAGATATAGGATGGGCCGTATCCCCTTCACACAGGAGAGAAAAAACCGGAGTTCGAATCCCATGGATGATGTGAAGAATTTTTATGGGCCTTTTTCACAACGTAGCTGAGTTAGTCGTTCTCAGGATGGTTAGCAAGGGTTTTTTCTCCCGGAAACTCAATACACGCAATTTCCAGACAACATACACAGTATATGACCTTAGTCGCTGATGCTCCTAAAACCCTACAACAACAACAACAACAACAATGGGCAGTGCATTTTTCGTGACAGCGCTCTCTACTCCTGGCGATGCACCCTAACCATTGGACCACGGTCGAACCGAAAACTTAAAATATTAACTTTGTTGCCAGTTCCAGTGCCAACAGCCCATAACTGTTTGTTGGTCTCAAGATGGGGTTAATCAGAAACTTGAAACGTAGTCAACCTGTATTAAGTGAAAATTGTTGCAGACACTTCAATCTTAAAACAAAGTTTCAAGTGGTGTAACACTGTCTTTTATTTTCATTTAACTTCTAAAATATTAAATAATTAATAATTTATTTGCTACCACGAAAAACTCAAAGTTACTATGATTGAACGTGCAATTATAAAGCTGACGGTATTAAACAAAGATGTAAATAAGAAACCCACGTAGGAAGAAACAAATGCTACAAAGACAATCAGCAAAGTTCTTCGATTTCGTTCCAAAAGATCACGCCTATTGATATATCGATCTTAAACAGGACTGCTAATTATTTCTTTTCTTTTCCAACTAATTGGACAGATTTCATTTTCAAATAGTTAACGAGTGTTTTTATGAACGCAATCTGTTCTGTTAGTTCAACTTAGTGTGGCTCTGAGGCTGCAATAAGATGGAATTCTCGTGCATCGCAGTGCTAATTATTGTGTACATGCTCATGGAAGAATGCAGCAAATGGTGGAGAAAATCTCTCCTATGATCGATCCCAAATGGACTCTCTCTCTCTCTCAGTTTCTTACACGTATTTATGATGATAAAAAATAAAAACGGTCCTTATTGACTTTTAATTATTTATCTACTTCAATCATACTTTCTTTCTTTTCTGGTCTAAGATATTTTCAAGGATTACACCTATTGTTTGAATTCTGTTATCAGTACTGATTCTTCTTGTGAGAAGATGATAAGACCATGAACGCTTTAAATCACGTAAAATCTTACTACTAGTATTTAAAATTCTATCCATCACCAGTTCTAATTCACTAAGCGAATTTTGCACTACCATTACAGTTTTTTAAACAAAATCCCAGAGGATCATAAAACATAAAATGTGTCTGAATTTGTTTGCCTTTGTAAACGATAAATAAATCGCTATGATGGCAGCAAAAATAAGTCATAATTCAAAGTTAGCTTAATTCTGGTATGCCAAAATGATGGATGAAAGAAGCAACTTTATTTGAAACGTTTTTTTTTTTCTAAATACCCAACCTAAAGTTCTTTCGAGATTATGGTTCTGTGTTCATTTACTGTATGTACCATTAAGTGTTCCTCTGGGTACACTTGGATATATAAACACTATAAAGCTTGCGTATTAAGTCATTCTGGAGATTGTTTTTCTCAATTGTTTTCCCTTAAAGAGCACAGCATCATCCACAAATTTAGGAAATTTGATCATTTAAATTACATGAAGTTGGGTAACTTTCAGAGCTGAAATTCGGTTGAAATCCTTCCCAGAACTTTCAACGCCCAAAGTTGAAATTAAACCAAAATTTCCCTATGAATTTCTTATCAGGTGATGCCATATTATTGCGTAAAAACTGAGCATGAGTGAGTAGATGAAAGTTTCGCTATGAAATGCTTAATTTAGGAGAAAAAGTATACACTTGTGGAACATTAATGCATTTTAAATATGCAAATGAATATTATTGGAATCAATAGCCTCTGTACGAAACATTTAAAGAATTGAATTTATTAGCCTTTATACGAAAACAATCATTTCGATATTTTTAACATGAAAAATACCAAGGAAGCCTCAAAGCCTTTTAGCAGCATTAACATAAAAGATGTATAATCGATTTCAGCCACTCTGAACGTAGTTTCAGTAATTAAAAGTATATTTTAGGATCTTCTTCCCTACTTAAATATTCTTCAACATTTTCTTTTGTTTTTAAAGATATCCTATAAAAACTTTCGATGGATAAATACATTGCGTGATGGATATAATTTCATATCAGGCCGTAATGGGCTTACTGCAGTTATAAAAGCACCTCACAAAGCATCTTTTCTTTAGAACATTTTCTTTTCGATGTTCTCCACGCCTTCCTTGCGATGCCGTAAAGCAACACTCTTAAATTAGAGTTTCTATTTTTGTAAGAAAAGAGATTTTAGGATACATCTGCTGAGGCAGATGCGAATCGATTTGTCTTCTGGTAATGAAGAAAGTGGATGGCTTTCCTTTTCTTTTTTTCTTTCATTAAGAAAGTCAGTATGTACCTTGGGGAGTGGAAGACTTCACCCTTCATTTAACAACGGTGACAGTAGTATCTGTAGTTGTTGGATGCATATGCTGCCGAAAAGTTACTTGATACTCTTCAGCAACGTCTCCTAAAGTGAAAGACTTGCAAACGTAAAACTAGGCGTATAATGTCTTCGTGATGGGATTTGTATCCATGGAAACATTATGAGTTTCCGAAAGTACACACTTGGGACGCTATAAAAACAGCAATCTCATTGGTGGTGACCTATACGACATTAAATCCCCTAAAGGACAGGGGTCACTATCGAAAAACATAAACAAAATATGTTAGGGGTTGATGACCTCACTATTCGTAAGATTTAATTTCGCATTTCAGTATTTTCTTTTAACAAAAACGTCTTAAAACGTTTTCCAACCCTCGCTGAATGTTATATCCACTCCTGAATTTATTTATTTAAATCAAATTACCTTCCAAAAATACCTAAGCGAATAGAAAGCATCATGTTATCCATTGCAAGCATGCGTTGGCTTGCAATGGATAATTGACCACAATGATTTACAAGAACCAATGTGATTCACCAGCGGTCAATTGGTGAATTTTGTTCACCAATGGGAAAAGATTGATTTTATTATTGCCACACTTCATTTCTAATACAATCAGTAATGCAAGTCGAAAGTCAAACCCATAATGAAGAAATACAAAACTTTTCACTGAAATTCACTTTTATAGATATTTTAATTTTTAAGTTTAAATATTTAGTGAAAAATTACCAACAAGGTGATTGCTGCTGGTCTAAGTTGGGATTTGTCGAAATCTGCATGCTTCTGAAAGAAGCATGCAGAAGCGTTACGATTTCAATTAATAAGCCACATGAAGATGTATAAGATTATAACAAAAACTCAAAGGCTGTGTACAATCAGTTCTCGTTTAAAGTTTTTTATTTTAACATTATTTCGCTATAACATTGGAGACCCATTAAGGACTGTACACTGTGCTGCCACTTTATTAGGTACACCTACCTATAGCGCGTGTAGCCTCCTTTAGCTTTCAAAACAGCCTGAATTCGTCTAGGCATGGATTGAACAAGATGTTGAAAACGTTGTGCAGGAATGGAGTACCATGCAGACATGAGTGTGTCACGCACTTCCTTGAGATCCGACGGAGGTGTAGGCCTGCAGCGAACAGCCCTTTCCAGCTCATCCCAAAGATATTCAATAGGATTGAGATCCCTGGACTGAGCAGGCCACTGCGGCAAAGAAAAGTCATTGTCATGTTCCTGGAACCATTCTATAGTGATTCGGGCTTTGTGTACCGGAGCATTGTGCTGTTGTTATTTGTTATTTAGGTTTTTAGGAGCATTAGCAACTAAGGCCATATTGCTCCGGGGATATGCGGTGGTCATTCCCTGACCTTTCCGCATCCTCCGTATTTGGTGGTCACGGGCTGGAATCCCGGTCTAAACAAGAAGCGTGTGCTACGCACTGCTGCTCCTGCCCACCTGGCTACGGAGGCGCCAGGCGCATTATCCTGCTGGAAGTAACCGTCTGACTGAGGATAAACTGTCAACATGAACGAATACACTTTGTCAGCAACGATGTTTAGGTACAATGTAGCATTCAGACGTGAATCTATGGGTATCAATGGACTCAACATCTGCCAAGAAAACTGTTGGCAGATGTTGTAGCCCATTCGCGACAAAGTGCGACTAGTGATCCGTTGCGATATTTTGTTCTGCGCACCAAGGTTGTATTCTGACGTGATGTGCAACATTGTGTCCCGTCTGTTTGCTTGCACAGTTCTAGCCATCCTCCTCTGACCTCTCTCATCAACAAGCGATTTTCTTCCACAGAAGTGCCGTTGAGAGGATGTTTTCTGTTCGTTGCACCATTCCCGATACACCCATGAAACTGGGGTACGTGAAAAGTTCAGGAGAACTGCCCTTTCAGAGATGCTTTGTCCAGCACGTCTTGCATCTCCAACCATGCCACGTTCGAAGTCCGTTAGATCACTCTTTTTCCCCATTCTTGCTACGGATTGTACGCTTACTGATACCAGAAAGGTTGTTCTGCTGCATTCATATCCACAATTGTGGCGATGTGACTTGCAACGTTGTGGAACAAGCCGTATTTGTGCACAGCAGGGGTGTACCTAATAAAGTGGCAGCACAGTGTATGTCCACTTAACGTTACAACGTTAGCTATTACACGAAGTGCAGTTTATGGGTCACAGAATAGCTTTGCAGCTACTCAATTGTTGTCCTGTTTATGGAGATAAAATGAGCCTCGCCTATCTAAAACCCTGATACCAGTTGCTAGCTTGTAACAACGCTAGGAATTTCGCTGTGATGGACAAGCGAAATTCACTGTTGCCGGGATATTTATGAAAGCCGCGCATTCCTGAAAGGATAGTCTTCTCCACGCAATGTACTCGTATATGATCAGTTACCTTAGCTAATGCCACTTCAATGATATCGTTGATACCAATACGAACGGCATCAACAAAACTCTCCAAATTTTTTTCCAATTCAAACTATTAAAGAAAATACAGTATAGTCATAGTAGATAAAATACCAGTGTGCTTTTATCTATATACTGCGTTTATAGTCTGCTGTAATCTTAAAAATAAATTACGTTCATTTTAGGGAGTTTGAAATATCTTTTTGTGCTCACCTATTTCCAACTAGAGAAAGCACCAATTAAATCGAGGCTACTCGAAAACATCTGTATCAGATAACCTAAATTATTTGCTTTCGACTTTCAGAGATCAACTTTTAATGATCCCGGACAATGCACCAAAGAAATGGTTGTTGTTGAAAAAGGTTACAGTAGATTTTATGTCGAATTCTGCATCCACCAAGTGCGCTCATTATAGACACGTGACTCGCTTGGCTTCCAGCCAGGAAACAAAATAAGAAATAATATTAATTGTTCTAAGTGCCATTTTCTCTTTTAACCTTCTACTTTTGTCTTCTGGGCATTGCACAGTAAGAGTAGAATGACGTTTAAGATTATGAATCCAGCTGCAATTTAATGCTAGAGAAACTTCTAATAGGAGAGTGTACATATTAATGCACTAAGATTTAATATTTCTATCCAACTGGTCATTTGTTAAATGAATAAACACGGTTTTGCATTATAAATGTCGCTATAACCATTATATTAAATGGATGTCATTTACTGCGAAATATTCTTGCTTTTTTGATTTTTATTTTGACTAAGATTGCAACTACCACGACCTAAGGGCGTAATAAAAACTGACAGGGTTATGTTAATTAACTTCTTTAGCAATCATACCACTAATTTTAACTTTTTAATGAAACTCAATATGCAATTTGTAGTTTATAAATAATAACAATATTTATTATATTTATTCTGTAATAAACTGTCTCAGGTCAGGTCTTTTGGGAAATTAAAACTAAAACTGTAGATAATGCTTCATTGGAAAAGTTAATGCCGAAATGATTCTTTTTTTGGGGGGAAGGGGAATGAAAGCATTGAGAAATAAGATATTAAGATATCGTAAAGGGTAATAAAACTACACTGCTCGACAAAATTAACAGAACAAGAAGAAAACGTGGTATAACTCGTGAAGCTTGTGATGAAGCTGGACAAAATTTGGTATGGGGTGTACTAAAGAATAACGATGAAATGAGGGGACAGCGAGAAACTTCGGATATTTATAAAGGACATTTATAGGTTGTATAAGAATTACCAAAAAAGGTGCTCGAAAATATGGTCATATGATATCAGTACGGGTATGATCCCCCTCCAACCGCTAAACAAGCCTGACAGCCGAGAACAAATCTCCATATAAAGGTATCTATAAGATTCTGTGGCAACAAATACCATTCTTTTTGCAGCGCAGTCCTCGGCTCACCAAGTGACCGAGGAGTTATCTGTCGGCGTGCAATGCGAAGCCCAAGGGCGTCACACGCATGTTCAATCGGATTTAAGTCTGGTGATTGTGCTGGCCACAAGTCGTTGGATACCTTCAGTTTCAAGATATTCTTCCACCGCTTCAGCTCTATGTGCAGTGGCATTGTCGTACATGAAAAGAAAATATGGGCCAACCGCATCCCTAAAAGTTGCATATAGGGTTCGAAGATCAGTTATCGGTACCTCTGCGCAATTACAGTACCCCTATCAAAAACATGAAGAGGGGTGTAGCGATTGATCACTATTCCGCCCCGCATGAGAATACTGCCTCCACCGTAAGTGTCCCTCTCTCTGACGTTGGAGGAAAGGTGCCACATTCCTCCTTGTCTCCCGATGAAATAACATCTGCGATCTCTTTATAGGCTAAAATGGGACTAATCAGAGATCAGAACCGTTCCCCATTTGTCAGGGCTCAAAGTCACATGTTCATGGCATTAGTTTCGACGAGCTCTGCGGGGTTTGGGGTTAATGGAATACAAACCACTGGCTTTCTTTCATAGAGTCCATTTGAATTCAGCCTTCTTAACACAGTCCGGTTGGAAGTGTTTTCACCTGGGGCTGCAGCAACCTCAAGAAACAGTTGATGACAGGATATCGTAGTGTTCCGTCACGCTGTTAGAGCCACATAGCTATCTGTTGTGGTTGACGTAGCAATCAGGCGACTTTGACCAGCTCTTCTTGTAATGGTTCCTGTCTCCTGAAACTGTGTCCATAGTGGCGAGACGACACTGCGTGACACATTAAGCGAACGTGCCACTTCCGCCTGCGACTGCCTGGCTTCAAGTCGCCCAACGGCCCGCCAACCCGTGTTTTAATAGGCATGAATAATTTGCATGATGTGCGGCTCTGTAAGGTGGTAGATCGATTTCTATTGGATACTCGGGATTAGTATGCCAGGAGCCTATTATATCAAATATTCGCCTTCGGCGACACTGTTCACAATACGAAAAACACTTTGTTCTGTTAATTTTCTCGAGTAGTGTAGAGCAGAAGCAGACTCAAACATCGTATGGAACCAATATTACAGAACAGACAGTTGAACTTTCAAAGACCTTCAAATAAGCTAATGTATTAGATGTAGCTGTGGATCTTAATACTGATGTTTTGAATAAATAAATTGCAAAAAAAAAAAAAAAAACTTTGTGACTAAAAAAGAGCTGACAAAATAGGAAAAAAAGGAGTATAAATTTTTCTGAGTTTTTCCTTTTTTTTTCTTTAATCCGCACAAAATGCAAATCGGTCCTTGTCACACACTTCTATAGACAAATTCTGCAGAAAATTTCTTTCCAAAGACAAGCTGTACTGACTTTAAATAATAATTTGAATTTGTAGATAATTGTGGAGAGATCTTGCTGCATGCGATTTTATGCTAAAATATCCAAAATTGTTGATGATTCATGATTTATAGAATCTAACTCGTCCCCATCCCTCCCAATTAGAAGGATTACCTCCTAGATAGGTGCCATTGTGACTCATCTCGAGGAACCATAGAGCAAAGCAGGACTAATGTAAGATATCCATTTTTCAAATATCTTTCTGTAATTACAAAGCCTTTTGATTACTGTGATTTGTAAACTGGATGTACTTTAAACATTAGTTTTTGGGAGCACGTTAGCTTAGATCACCGAAGTGGTTCACTCTTTTTTATTTTCCAATTGTCGATTTGTTTAAGAGTGAAAGTTATTTCGAACAGTTAAGTATTGGGTAAAGTTGTAAAGAGTATCATTAAAGTGTCGAGTTTTTTCTTATCGCACAGTTAGGTTCTTTTCGTAAAACTCTTCCACTCATCAACGTAAGTGATTAATAGTTAGGTTTCTTGTATGTGACTCAAGGAAGGGTAAAAACGAAAATGCCAAGATGGGACAAGGTTATGCTGGGTTGTTATATACGCTCTGGGAGAATTTTTTAACATTTATGGGCTAGTTTTTATTATGTGCTCTGGACCCCCGATAAATAAATTTCGCTGTTGCTTTTCCCCGAGCGTTTACCTTACACATGACAGGTACAGGAAGGTCTGAGTTTTAGATTTTATATGACAAGGCAAACGGGCAAATTTAAATTGCAACTGCATTGTAAAAATCATTCAGTAAATCATGTTTGCCCATATGCAGGCTTTAAAATTTAAACTATATTTGTGGGAAAGGCAACTGACAAATGTGAATTAGGCGCCCTCTGAAAGAAAGATGCAAATTCTTAAACTCGAATCTTAAGGATGCAACAGATGATGGAATTTTAAGAGGATTATTCAAAACCAGGTAACAAAATTACTACTCCAAAAAGAGACGGTTGGAAATACGCTTTAAAGAAGGAAGCACGACACCAACGACTGTCTATCAGAAATAGGTAGAAAGCCTTCCACAAAGGCTTTCATTAATGAATAAGCCCATTAAAAAAATAAATTGTTTCTGCATACCTCTACTTCTCACAACTAAACCACGTTGCGTTTGCTCCGATAAGAAAATTTTCCTTGCAATTCAAGGAACGAAAATCATTGGATCCAGCATCTACTATGTTGCATCTAATGACTCATTCCATTTTTGAAGTAATGGAGCATGATACCAACAGCTTTTTAGCAGAAATTAGTAGAAAGCCTTGAAGCAGCTATTACGGTTAAAAGGTTGGGGCCAAAATGCTACTAATGTCTGAATAACTACTGCGATGTACAGCAGCTAATGCTAGACAAAGATTGCATTGTTTTTCCCTTGTGGAAAGTCCGGTTTTTCATCCCGTAACAGAGAAAATCGACCATAAAACGCACTCAATTTGCAGACGAGACATCTTGATGTCTCTCGGCATTAGCTGCATGAGCCCAAACTCTAAATAATCCTCCCAGTAACTGTCCAGGATTAAGAATAATCCAGATGCAGCTACTGCTTTATTTATACAAAACCACAGTGACTACATTATTGGTGTTATTAACAACATTTACTATGGTTGCTTAAAGTGTTATGAATTTCCATCACTAACATCATATCTGACTTTCGTAGAAATGAAAAACATTAAAGAAAAGCGATCCCCAGTATCCTACCAGCGAAGTAAATATTTCATAATAAGAAAACGTTTTCAATTTTCTTAGGTAAATAAAACAGAATTGTATTTCCTGCTGTTTTAGTTGTTTACAGCCCTTCTGTATTTGAAGGATTGCAGCCATTTTCTATATTTGAAGAGTTTACGCCGTTTCTCTAGACGATCTTTAATATTTTCTTATGAGGGCTTCCATTTCAGGCCCTTGCACACTATGCACCTTATAGTCACGGAAGTTGAGTACAATACCCAAGCGATAATGTTCCTTTCTTATAGTCCCGAAATGCAATCGTGCATGAATTCCGAACAACATGAATTTATGCAAAAACCATAAGAAATCGAAAAGACTTTTCGCTTACTTTATTCAGGTGAAAGAAATAAAGTCCATCTACAGATTTTGCAATGTCTTTCGACCACCATTACGCCCATAAAAATGAACGGCTCTAAAACTATCCGAGTGCTTCTAATAAACCCCACTGGATATTTGCAAGCAACACATTATCGAACTTTAATGATGATTACACTTTTGTTTTTAGCTCCCAAACATTAAGAAAGAACAAACTTCTTAAAATTACATGTAGAGTAAATAATGTGCTCCTAATCACTCTTAGGATAATTCCTGTTAAAAGTGCGTGTTTATCTGCTCAGCTAAGTAGAAGAAACATTTTTATTTTGGAAATCAAAAGCACATCTTAAGACTTCGTTCCAAGGCAGGTGCATTTTTCGAGATACCACCGTTTTTCAATGAATATTATAAATACATAAGTACTTAAATAAAACAAGGAAGCGCATCAAATGTATAAAAGATATTCGCAATGACCTTTTCTGTACCTAAGGGACTACAGGGAATTGCAACCGCATTATGAAAGCATTTCGTATGTCAGTGCGAGTAGGGAAAAACGAAATATTGCGGTATGGGTTCTAGACATGCAAAGGTATGCCATCCTTATTTGTCTAATAGAATATGAAAATTTTATTATATTCCTAATAAAAAGTATTTTTAAGAACTGTTAGTTGATTTATTAATGATTCTGAATGTTTCTCGAATATTTCCCATGATTGGCAAAACATTGAGAAGTGAATTTGTGGTTTATAAGTGAAATTAAATTTTCTGTCATCTTAGAGGTTTTATAAATATTTAGAAAGTAATACTGTACATTCCTTGCACCGCAATGAAGAGATTGGAATACTCTTATTTTGTTAATAAGAACAGTAAAATCTCTCTAGATATTGTGGTTGTGGACGTGCTAGCTTTACAAATAAGAAGAAAGGAGCACGATAGCCAAGTGTTACGACACTGGACTGCCTGCTTGATGTAATTGCGTTCGAATCCCACCTTGGCGAGAGCGAACGTGTGTCCACCACGCTGGGAGACCGGCATAATAATAATATAACAATAATAAAATCGCAAAAGTCGCTTCATCGGTCGCTTCATCGAATCTCCTTCTCAGCAATCTCCTTCTGTACAATCATTGCCTGGAAGTTGGACTTTTCCCGGATGACTGGAAAGGGGCTAATCTACGCCTCATTTTGAAGAACCCAAGTAAGCCACCGGTGCAGCCAAGGTCATACAGACCCACAGCACTCCCTCCCGTTTTAACAAAATATTTGAACGTCTTCTGTTATCCAGATTGGAAAAACACTATGAAAATGCAAATCTCCAGTCCCCAAACCAGTTCGGCTTTCGGCCAGGCCGTTCAGCAGAAGAAGCCCTTCGACAGTTCATGGATTCTGTGAAAAATTCCGCCACCAAATACTTCTTAGTAATATCGGTGGATTTCGCCGGGGCCTTTGACTTGCTCTGGTGGCCAAGTATACTACGAAGACTCAGAGAAGCTAGCGTTCCAGCAAATCTTTTCAGCTGCATACAGGACTATCTGCACAAGAGAAATGTTACAATTAGATTAAAATTACTGGTAGAACCATCAAACTGGCAGCTGAGATGAAGTACCTTGGGGTAATTCTCGACCCCAAGCTCACATTTTACTCGCATCTAGACTACTTTCATCGCAAAGCCAGGAACTACACTGCAATGGTAGCGAGGATCAGCAGGTCTGACTGGGGCCTAAATCGGCGCTCACTGCAAATGCTATACAAAACTGTATTTATTCCCACTGTAACCTACTCTGCAGGTGTCTGGTATCATCGTGCACTCATTGTTCATAACCAAAGGAAGCTCACCTCCATTCAGCGTAATATCCTTCTCACTATCACCCGTGCCTGCTGCACGGTAAACAACCCAGCGCTCCAAGTCTTGGCAGGAGTTCTCCCTCTAGACCTACAGGTAATTCGCAAAGGCGTGCATTATCGACTCGCAAAGGGACTCCTACCACCATCCTGGATTTCACTACAAGCCCAGCAAACACCATCAAAGAAGAAAAAAAGTGCTTTGCAGTCCACCTTCTTAACGCCTGGCAAAACAGATGGAATACCACCCCCAAAGGCTCCATCACTAAAAAATTCTTACCTCAAATAGACCAGATCTACCCTAAAACTCCAGCATGGTACAGCCCAGGTTTATACACCACTTTCCTAATTACAGGCCATGGATCCATAAATCACAAAACTTGCCTCCATGAACATCGTGGATAACCCTCGCTGTCTTTTTGGTGAAAACGATCACCTATTCTATGTTTTGCTCGTAACAAAAATACATGCCTTGCCTCGAGGAAATGAATATTTTCTGATCAATGAGGAAGACAAGTACCACTCTTTCTCTGCCTTCGCCCATGATCTCTTCACCAGAAGAAGATCGCTAGTACAGAGTCCTGGAACTATGTACATTGATCGACACCCTTTTGTCACACACTGAGCATCTCCAACTCAGATTCGTCCAGATTCGACTGTCTTAACCGGACTGTGAACACTTCACCTAGATTGTGACCACTTCTACCTACTGGACTTGACGTCAGGTCGCTTGAATTGTTTCATCCATGTCTCTCTTGATACGTGACTGTCTTCCTACCCTCTCGAGGGCCCTCTTCTTCCACTTTCCGCTTAGGTGGGAAAAATCCCACCCAACTTGCAGAAGATGCCGTCCCTTACATCCTCCGTCGCTCTGTCTATACCTCCTTTCCTTTATTCTCTCCGGTACATCCTGTACTCCCTTACTCTATATCTTTTTTTTTTTTTTTTTACTTGGTCTCTTTCCAGGAAGCTCAGGAGACCTGGAGGAGACTAGCCAGAGAATTATGGGCAGACTGGCTACCTCCTAGTGGTGTGTGTGCGGGCAACGGGGCCCTGCGGCCAAAAGCCAGGACACAAAATAGAACCCAGCACAATACTTCATTTACAACACAACACTTTCTGGCTTTCACAGTGATACTGTTTGTCTCCACAGAGTTTATATGGCGCAGATGTGGGGAAACCACCGGAGGCGCCTTTCCCCCAACACTATGCACACACTACCTCCCCAAGGTCGAAGTTACGGCTGTGGTAGAGAGTGGCACCACTTGGTATCGCTCCCAAGAACTAACACCCACCACTGGACGCAAAGCCGAAGCTAAAATTGTCCATCTCCGCAGATGTTGCAGAAAAATAATGAACGCACTACATTGCGTGTGATGCAGGATAAAGTCATTCGCGTTCAGGCAGAGGGGTCGGTTCTAAAAGTCGGAGACAGTCTCCCAAGGAAGACAGGAGAGAAAATGGCGCTATCCCGTTTTCAACATCTGTGTCTCGTACATAGCTGTCATTTAGTAAAACTGATGAACCTAAAATAGTTACAGCACTGCTTGCAGTTGTATCTAAAAAATCAAAAAGGTGTTTGAATAAGTTTCTTCTTATTAGTTGAACTATTTAAATAAATAATTTGAAATAAAACAATCTTTAAGTTTATTCATAATTAGCTTAACGACTGCAGATCTTTTTTTTTTCTCCGTAAGATGGCGATGGCGCCTTCTCTTTCTTTCCTAAAACAGGTTATTTCTTTAGATCTTTTAAACCTTAAGTCGTATTTATAATGCACAAAGGTTGAACATAGCCTTATTGTATTTATTTCTAGTAAAACAAGAATTACTGTTACAGATATATGCAAATTACAGCTGGACTACAATGATGCTTTATGATTCTAACAACTCCTTCTCTGCATAAGACGTTTAAAGGTGACCTTGCGATGTTTAATCTAGACTTCCTATTTTCGTACTTCAATGATAGTGAGAGCACAAAAAAATCCATCTTCTCAGCTTGATTTACTAGTAATTCAGAAATAATGTGTTCCAAGACAGGGAAAACGGCAAAGCTTCCAGTGGTAATCCACTGTACAGCATATAAAAAGAATGTTTGGGAGGGAAAGTATCAAAACAAACAAAACATAATTTCCTATAATAGAGGCGCCAGGTGTTTGTAACATTCGTTCTCTTACAGCAGATCTCGGGATATCATTCTTTAAATCATTCTTTTACTCTCCTTTGTAGCGTTTCTATTTTCTGTCATATTTTGTAGGCTCAATATTTGCTAGAATAAAATGAAAGAACGGGGCAAAAAGAGTTGGAAGGAGATCAAAAAAGGAGATGACTATCGCGATTAGACCACAGAAGAATTTCGGCAATATAAGAATAAGAAAAATATATATCGTAGACAAGTTACAATTGGCAATTTCAGATCCTTTCAATCCTTCTAATTTAATGAAACGTTCTGAGTAATGAATCATAAAACAGATTGAATTCAATAAAGATTTTATGTCGTTCTATCTCCTTTGTTGTGTTACTGACTACAACCAATAAAATAATATTATCCCTCACGATCGACTCATTTCAGTGGTCTCCAATAGAGCAATTCTTCGAAAAATTTCTTATAAAAGAAACTTCTATACATCCTTTCTTGTCTATTGTTCTGTTTCAGACCAAGAAATAGCTACTCACATCTTGACCTTCATTTTCATGTCCACCATGGGATTCAAGACAGCACACTAGTATCTTCCGATGGAGGGAGTACTCCAATGTGTTGTCTTAAATCATATGGCGTACATGGCTAACAGGTAGAGTATCTCCATTTCATCCATCCACTATCTTGTTCATTTTTACCTTACATAAAAAAAGCATTTTTACAACCATAATAATAAATGTTACCTGTTTATTCGCAGTACATTGCATGACCTTCAGTTTGATGAAAAATTCATGACGTTCCCAGCTGGCGTTTTAGAAAATACATATTTATTTTCCTTCGGTTGAAAAATAGTTGACAATAGCACATGTATCCGACAACCAATGCGATGGTATTTTATTACAAAAGCTCATAAAAGTTCCTCTCGTCATTGATGGGATTCGGACGCGGGTCTTTATCACCCGATGTCAGGAAAATGTTTATAAACCAATGTGCAACCGGGAAAGTCTCTCATGCATAATAACGCGCCATAGTATCACTCTTCGTTGGACACCAGTGTCCAACGAAGAGTTCTTTTTACAGAGAAAAGTGGATCACCGTTTTGTTATATCCTCTTTTCCTTCGGATTTGTCTTCTCAGAACTTTTTTAAAGCATTGCACAAAGGAGTAATGAAGATGGTTGCTGAATTTAAGCAAACTCAAACGGCCGTAACAAAGCTAAAGACGAATGTTCCCCACTATGTTTCAATGTCCCTCAACAATGCTTGAAACGGTATATCAATATAATGGCAAATTATTTGAAAGAAACGAACACCAGTAGCGCTCAAGTATTCCTTTTGCTGCCTTTAAAATTTACAAATGTATCGTGTAAAATTACAAGTAATGCTTTGTAAGCTGAAACCAAGAATACCAACTACTGGTGGAAAATTTCGCAAATAGGTGGGTTCACCTTGCTAAAGTACGTTCATACGCAAAAGTTACAGTTAGTCAGTCAGGTGTGAATCAAAGTAACTAAGGCTATGAGGCGCCAGCATACTTTGTCTGTACTGTGTGCATTCTTTCGGTTTGCTGGACGAAAAACAAATTTCTTGGAGAAAACATCCACGCAAATCTCGCTTGAAATCGACTAACTCAATTACGTTGCGAAAAAAATCCATTAAAATTGCTCGTGCTACTGACCGGATTCAAACTCAAGCCCTTTCCACCTGGTGTGGAAGGACATTGATTATAACCGCTGTGCTATCCGCGAAAGCAGCTAAAAGTCAAAGAAGTCACGTACATTTAGAAATATCTTTTTACTACCTGTCGATATTTAAAGAAACGTGTAGTCATCTATGAATTGCCCATAAACCTCACTAAAAATACAATGAACGTGCCTATCATGGAAGAATAGTCATCAACTCAAGAAAGTTATGAACATTTCATGTCATAAGTAAAGGTTACATAAGGATGCTGATCACCGTGCACTACTGCGCAACTCTCACTCTGAATCTTCATGCTGCCAACAATGTTATTGAAGAGGTAAGAAAATATAATCCTCTTTGAGGGCAGATTTTAGTTCACTAGGGTTCTTGGATGAAGACAGTGATTGAAATTTGCCTCCCTAAAAGCAGCATGGTCTAGGGTACAGGTCTGCAGATCGGGCATATCACTAAATTTTTGGAATATCTTCGTTTTCTGTAAATTCATCAACCATCACATAAGTTCAAACGAGTTCACAAGATACAGAGAATACAAGAACAGTGCATTTAGCAGTTAAGCGTGCTTGAACCACGATCTCTCAATAGCGTGCGCGTCAGTACCTTCAAGTGGTAAAACGCGAAGATAGACGCCCACGCGCTTGAATGACCGTGATCCAAGCCGCTTCACTACTAAATGCGGCGATGTTCTCGTGTTCTCTCTCTCTATCTTGAACTCTTCTGATGTTAGTGGTCGTCCCAGAATACAAACAAAAAAATAATAATAATAACCCTATAAATAATGATAATTTTTTCCCTTTGGAAATCCGAAATACCTATCTTCGAAAATAAATATTAATTAGAGGCACTTTAAAGAAAAAGAAAGGGCTGTCTTTTAGTTAATACTAATAAGACCACAAGATTAACGATAGTATAAAAACTTAAAAATAGGAAATAAAATTTTATTTAAAAACCAGACGAAGATTAAGGAGAGTACGATCACTATTCTCGAGAGGAGACACGAATATACCCAAAGACTCTCGTAAAATAAAAGGAAGACATTAAAAACAGGTTAAACATTAAACAAAAAAATTCTCCGCGACATATATTTTATTTTTTGTTTTTTCATTTTATTTTACGATGAGTCCTAAAAGAACACTGCGGGTCTCCTCAGAATGGTAGTGATTGCATTCGTTCTTGACGATGGCATGTTAATATTGATAGACAGAGCCGTATTTTCTATTCATCCTTCTCTTCTTTTGACCAGTAGTACATACATTTATTTCTACCCATCAGTTTCTAGAGAAGTTCGAGATGAGAAGACGCAAGTTGTTATCTTGAATCTTCTTTAATATTCTATTGCTCTACTATAGTTCGCTGATCTGTTTCAACTCTCCCATTTTCCAGTCTCACCTTCTTTGTTTCTCTCCTCCGGCTTCTTTGTTCTTACTGTTTCTGCAGTGCAGCTATTATCATTCGTTCGTTGTGCCAAAATTCGCAGAGTCCAAAGCACCACCAGTCGAATCACACGTTAATATTCAAACAGCGTTCTGACTTGTCTTCGTAGCAGCACGTGCGACTCCGTAATCTTTCTTCGTATCTTACTTCCGATAAGGCCATCTCACCTGTCACCAGGCAATCGGTTCTTCTGTGCGTGAAATCCTCTTTCATCTCCAGGTTTTTTTTTCTTTTTTCAGTATTCGGACAGTGTGCAGTCTATAAGGGGCGTGCACGACACACATTACATCTAAATACATCCTTCCTGTCAGGGAAATACATCCTCATACAGGCCACTGATGTAAACGAAAATGGAATGTCACCAGCAGTCGCTCTTATTCAATCTCTTGTATCCTTGGAACTTCCTTTCTGAAACTACCCAGAGATAAGCAGGAAGCTGATGGAATTTTAAAAAAAAATTCTTAGAGATCGTGTCAGAGTTTCTCACTAGTTGAACTGATAATAGACCAGACCATTTACCAAACAGCACAGTGGTTTAGAGGCACAACTCCAATAGAGGTTTTCCCTTTCCTGTGCGCGTGGATATTATTTGAAGATTTTGTTTAATTTTGGATCCAATTTTACTGTCAATGAATTTTTTCCATTATCCTCCTTAACGCTGAGTCATATACGAAATAATAATGGCGTATCGGTCTATAGTTCTTCCCCCTTTAGTTTGAATAGTTAAACAGTTGTTTCTAACAGCATGGATTGGTTGAGGATTGAGAAGTTGAAGAAGATAATGGGCACAGAAGAAAGGAAATGAAATTAAGATGATCACTGTGAAAGTTGTGAAGCCACATGCTATTTTAGTAACATGGTTTGGTTGAGGGGTTGGGAAGCCAGAAGAAACATTTTTCTAAATAAGTGTTTTAATTTAAATTTTGGAATATGAACAGAACCCCAATATAACAAAGAAAGGCAAACTTTCGATTGTTTTTAAAATGTATTTCAACTTAAGGTACATTGCACTTTTCATATAGTTATTTTATAAACAAACAACACGTTTATGTAATTGGTTTATTGGTTTATTTATCACATATCTCCAATGTTAACTTACATCAGCTTGGAATTTTTACAATAAGTGAAAGTTTGAACACGTGAAAAGTTGTTTATTGGAGTGGAAGAGAGAGACCATTTGCAGAATTCATCTTAGCGTTTGAAATTTGTACATTTAGTCTTAATAGCATTTAGTGATAACCTTCGATGGGGTCATTTCATTATTCACCAAGTGGAAACATTCGAATCCTTTCAATGACGCTAGAAATTCTTATAGGCTTTCTTCACAACGTGACTGAGTTAGTGGTCTCAGGCGAGGGTTGCATCTCCCAGAAACTCGGGTTTCTCGTTTAGTACACTGACATGTCCTTCACATCAAGTATTTTTTTACTTCTGGAAATGGTAAAACTGGCATTAAAAATATGTTTAAGGAAACATTTCAAATATGTTTCCTGTAAGGCCAGATCCTCGATCCAATCGTATCATTTGGACACTCACGAGGTGGACGAGAGACAGAGCGTTTGTGCAATTCTCCACATTATGCTGTCTCCTTCGACCATAGCAAGATGGTGTGGAAAATTTTCCCTTTTTGTTTTTCTCTCTCAGAGAACAAACATTGACTGAAGTTAAAAGCCATTCTGGTAGACGCAGTATAAGAGAAACACGTCTGTCCAAAGCCAACATCATCAATCACCCGAAACCACATCCTAAAGCACTCTTGCCTCCACTCCATTCATGCTCAGTGGGGTGTCGGGTACATATCGACAGCACGGGTCGTAACACAAAAGAAGCGTCATTTCAAAGTCGACTCTCTGGGTGCGGAATAATGTGCCGAGCTACGAGTGGAGCGAGATTTCTTTTGGAGCACATCAGTAACCTCCGCCCTGCGTTAATTCTCCTTCAGGCCGAGAGGAGAAGAAGGAAGCCTATTGCTCGCCGACTTCTTTTTCTTCTACTCCGCCTCTGTCGTTGCATTTTCGGAAGCAGAAGCGGAGTGGCATTGTGGTTCGATGACTACTCCGTGTACATTACGTCACACTTTGTGAATGTTGCTTGTCGTGAGTGAATGTAGTCGACGTATCAAAGGTAAACGGAACACTGCGCGACACAAAAGAGAGGGAAATTAAGACAGGCCCATAATAGAACGAAAAGAAAGAGCGAAATAAAGACACGTGCGTTTGAATAGATCACAAAAAGGCGTTGAAAGGTTAGGGTAATTAGTATCAAATAAGAGTTTAGTGACGCAAACTTTCATAAAATATTGTAAGACCTAAATCTTACAAATAAAATAGAAATATTTGTTTTGCTAAAATAAATCCAGGAAGGACAATGGAAAGGGAGCATTCATTTAAAGATAGTAACTATTAAGATTTGATATTTAGTTTTAATGTAAATAAGGTTAATGTTTGAAGAAATATTGGATTTCGGGATGGGAAAGTTATAGACGTACATGTTAAAATTGGGGCTAAATGGAAACAAGTAATTTCAAATACAGGAGCCAGGAATAGGGAGGGGGTGCCATTTGCGAACAGGCGAGAAAAGGGTTGCTGAGGGAAAGAACAATAGGACCGTGCAACTGGATTATGAAGCGTCTCTTTTGGTCTAAGCCATCGTTAGGAAGTAAACAGGAAATGAGTGGACGTCCAGTGTTCGCGTAAAAAGAAAACGGCGACAGGGTGGCTGATATTTTGGTAAGTTAGGCATATTTAGCAGAGAAGGCGTGAACACGAAACTGGGTGCTTTGGAGTTTTGACTGGCACACATGAAAGGGCCATACTGCCGTGTGAAAAAAATAAGAAATTTCTAGAGCAGGTTGATTTGTGCGCTAGGGAGACGGCTGTGGTCCGATGTTTTAGCAAATAGAAAGGAATGGAAAATTAAGCAGAGTAAGAGGATTGGTTGCGAGTCCTGAGGAGGCGTTCCAAACTTCAGAGAAGAAAAGGTTCGAAAAGGAAAGTTAAGTGTGTGTGGGAGAGAGGGTTCTTGAAGATACCTGGGAGAGAGTGGATTGTGGTTTTTTAGTGAGGGGGGGCAGAGTTAGATAGGAGAGCTTAGTAATGTAGGCCCTTGTAAAGAGTCTGAAGGGAAATTCGCGAAGGAACTGCTCATGGGTTCTAGTTCTGACCGCAGAGAATGAGCCAAATATCTACACCTGTGAATATATATTCACAGGAAGGTGAGTCATGTCAATTCCTCCAGAAGTGAACTATGCCCATCAGCCTCGAAGAAAAACCAGAGTGCCCAAGAAATGGAAGAAAGCTTGTCTGCCCGAAGGAATCCAAGCACAAGGAATGTGGAAATGGCAGCAAATCCGGAACGTGTCTGTTCCTTCTTTTTATTTTTCTGAAATCCTGAACTCAAAGATTCATTATCTAGCTCTGTAAGGAATTCAATGATAGTCCTTTTAAAAAAGAACGTTCCTATTGTATTAGGCAACAGAAGTTACTGAAGTTAAGATAAATGGTAATAAATGTTATTGCTCATGGGTAACGAAAGAGGGATACAGGGGTAAATAAAGGGAAAGTAACAGTAAAGAAATTATATTTATAGGGGGAGCACTGTAAGGATATGCTAACCTATATCATTAATTCAGGCAAGGTGCCAACACAAGATAAATTATCAGAGAGGTGTAAAGAGAAAGGAATTTTATTAAAACAGGAACCTCATGAGTAAAGAGGGATGACTAAGATGGTAACGCCCGCTTTACACACCCTGGATCTAGAATTTTCTGTGAATTGCAGTTAGATTTACGTTTTGTGGGCTGTTTGAGACTTCAGTAAGGTGGAGGTCAAAATCCCAATCAAATCCATCAAACAAGAAAATTAAAAAAGCAAAAACAAAAGAATCCCCCACAATATGAATCCGAAGTACATTCCATGATTTTTTTATTAAATACTAAATGAGTTTCAGTTGGAATTTAAGGGAATGTAGTGAACAATGAGTAAATATGGAGGAGGGAGGGGGAGGGGTTAATGTAAGCTGGTGTTATACCACGAAGTTTAAAACATCCCTTAAAAATTTCTGAAAACATTCATTTCAGTTGAATTTGATTTTACGTGATTTTTCGGGATTCTTCTGTAATTTCCTTTTCAGTATTGGGCTTAAATTTCTTCTTGTACGGAGCAGAAAAGTACAAGGGCAAGTCAAATGAAAACGAAATTTTTTTTTTACCAATGGCTGGAACTTATTCTTCAAACAAATCTCCACCACAGTTTACGCACTTATTCCATCTGTACCCTACTTTTTATATCCTTATCATAAAAGCATTTTGGTTGTTGTTGGCTCTGCTCCTTATCGGTACTGTCACTTAATCATATGAAGGGAATCGAAGTCCTGCCAGATAATTTTTTAATCTTCTAAGAGGGGGGGGTATCAAAAAATTCGTACCCTGACCAAGTGAAACATTGGTAAGAAGATGCCGTTTTTAATATAAGTTGTCTACATATTCAGTAACTAACATGTGAAATTTCATTCCCGTACGTGATCGTACACCAGAGGTGGAGCCCGGAATCTGAGGAAGGATGCCATGATTGACAAAGTGGAGTATCGAGCAGATCAAGTTCCTGCATTTGCAGGGCAAGAAAGCTCAGGAAATTGACGAAGAAATTAAAGCTCTGTATGAGCAGAATTGTCCATCCTATGACTATAAAAAGTAGAAACAGGAGTTCCAGTGCGGTCATAGAAGTGTCTTCGACCAGCCAAGAGAAGAAAGGCCATCAACATCCACATACAGCGAGACGGTTGCCAAGGTTGAGCAACTGCTGCTGAGTGACAGACGTGTGACAATTCATTTCATCGCAAATGCAGTGGGAATTAGTTATTGGTCTGCCCACAGCATTTTACATGACCATCTGCACATGTCTAAGGTCTCCGCACGATGGATTCCAAGATTGTCGAATGCATTGTTCTTGCCAACTGTTGGATTTATGTAATGCGGATATTGAGAACTTTTTTGATCGGTTAGTGACAAATGACGAATGCTGGGTGTGTGCAATGAAGAACCATTGTGTGGACCCCGCTGTGGTTCGTCTCAGGAAGTCATCAATGGAATGGAATCGTGGTTTCAGGCAGAAAGTGCGGACTGCTATGATCAAGGCATTAAACAACTGATCCATAAATTGGAGAAATGTGTTACTATACATGGAGAGTGCACAGAAAGGATTAAGGTTCCTGTGAAGTTTCACCTTTCTAGGGCTATTATTTCTAGGTAAGGGTACGAACTTTTTGATACTCCCCTTGTATGAACGTGAAAATCATAAGGTGACGACAAGTCCAGCTGCATGAAGTATTTTCAATCATTTCTCTGTACGATTTTCAGATAGTTACCGTGTTGTGTGGTCGCGCATTGTCGTGAAACAAAACATTGTCACGTTCATCTGCACGTCGTACGTAAACTAAGCACCTGCGCGTAATTTTGTAAGTTGACTGTTCCATCTCTACAGTCTTCGCGGATATTACAGTGGTTATGATCCACACAGAGTGGAAAAAGCCCATCTTCGAATCCCGACCAGAAAAAACACGCAATTTACAGACATAATTAGATGAGGTAATTCTCGGATGGTCCTACCATAATAGTTTTTTTTTTTTTTTTTCATCTCTACACATGAAATGGCGCAGCAGCCCAATGTGAGTCGAAGACCAGCATAACTTTCCCAGTGCTTTCAAAAGTCTTGAAGTTCTTCAGCCACGGATGATTGATGCTTCACTGCATGCTGCGTTGCTTGTTCTCTGATTGAAAGTGCCTGCACCACGTCTCCTTCAGAGTTGCTCTGCGGTCCAGGAAGTCATTTCTTTCCGTTTCTCCACTTTTTAAAATTTGTTGCCAGAGGACACAAAATACGCAGAAATTTCAGATCTGCTCAATTTACCATACATTGCGTTTAAATTGAAAGAAACTGTCATATTAGGACCATCCGAGAATTATCTCATGTACGAGTGTAGATTATGTCCATAAATTGCGTGTGTTCTCTAGTCGACATGCCTGTTTTGGTGGACAAAAAATCCGGGTTTCCAGGGAAGGGAAGAAAGAGAACTCTGCTATCCTTGCCTCAAGCCAAACAGAGTAAAAAAAAAAGAAAAATTAAGGTTCCTTGCCTCGCTGACGGGATTCAAATCTGGGTATTTCCAACGGGAGTAGGGAGTTTGGTAATTATGACTGCTCCACTACCCGCGAAGACAGATAGATTGAAAGAAACAATTCATATCGCGTTAGGCATTGCAAACTCAATCCCATTCTCAAAATTTCCCCCATCTTTGAGATCCTTGGGAAACTACTTCGTGCAGACCATCCTGTAATTAAATCTGAAACCCTCCGTTTCAGCTTAGTAGGCACGATACATCGCTGAGTGCCATGCCGTTAGTTTGGAGAGGTCTGGGTTCCATTCTCGCCGACGACTGCATGAATTTCTAAATTACTCTTCACTCGAGACTGCAATTAGTCGATCTCAGGCGAACAGAGTAGGATTCCCCCCCCCTCCGCCCCAGTTATTCCGTCTTTATCAGGCCTCAAAACATTCACATCGGTCCGGGAACAGATAAGTACACGAAGCGGATATAAGCATCGTTCTGGCGCCGTTAAAATAATAATTTGAGTTTGTACTGATCTGCTGTGGATGATGATGTAAATAGATTCATCACTGATACCCAGCTTGCTTGTCCCATTAACTGGTTCATAGCGATTCCCTCTGATGACTTTGTCTGTCAAGAAAACATTGTATCGTGTAGTCACTGATGAAGTGACGATACATACCACAAAACATCTGGTTTCCATCTGTATATAATTTACAGCTGGAAGAAAACGAATATCTGTATCTCGCGTAGGTTAAAAGAGTTTCGTTCCTTTCTTTTAATATATTCTTCCGGTGTTTTTCTTCCTTCACAATAACAATTCTCCAATTCATGCAATCGTGAGCATCACAAATAATATTCCTGATGGTGAATGAAACAAAAATTTACAAATAATTCTTAACACGAGGAATGTTTTTAACCGTAGCCACTCCATTTCAATTCACTTCTCCATTAGTCCTCTCCCTTTTTTGCACGCAAAGCAGGTTAACTTTTACCAGCGTGATTACAAAAATAAACGTATTAAATAAAATAAATTTTCTCTTTATACACCGGGACTGCTATCATTTGATTAATTCATTCTTAAACCGTGATGCCTCTTCTATTCACTGTCACTCTGTTTCGATTTAAAAATGGCTTACCCACGTCTTAACACCAGTAATCATTTCTTGAAGAGTTCAACTACACTGAAAAGTTCGGGGGTGCTTTTTTCTCATTCTTTGTAAATATTGAAAAATGATTCGGACAAATATTTGATGTACATCAGACTGTTTAAAGATACTTAAAGGGACCCAGTCTGCAGACCATCTTTGTGTACCTAGTTCTGGAGACAGCTTCCTTTTCCATCTCGGAGCTTTTAACACAGTAAACTCAGTTCTTGACACGCTGACTTCCATAGTAGCATTACTTCAAATTTCCATGACGGTATTTTATAGTATTGTAACTCTATCACTGTTTTATGCACAAGTACACGCATTATCAGTGGATTGCCTCACAAGTCAATTTACACGTGCTGTGAGAATGTGTATATGGATGGAGGTTCAAGTTCGATAGTATTTATTGTGCATAGAGCTATTTACAACCGAGGACCAAAAACTATTTATTAAATATCATTTTGCCGACTTTAAATTTTTATGATCCCAAAATTGTAGGGATCACAAAAATTGAAAGTCGGCATTTATTAATTTTATTTACCTTTTATTTGAATTACACAATTTCATATCAATCCGATCGTTAAAGATGAAACATTTCCCCCTACACCCATTGTGTACAGGCCAGCGATAATCTTCTTTTTAAATACCATAAAAATAGGCAATAGGTGCCACTGATTACGTAAGCACTCCAGACAGATAATTAGTCACCTGTGTAATTTTTCAATTAATAAAGAATCACTTCATGAATTCTCATTGGAAAGGATTCAACTACACCTCTTAAATACTTTAGAACAATATTATGTCATTTTTAAAACAATTGAGACCATAATTCAATCAGATTTCGTGGTTGCTGCTGTTATTATTGTGTTTTCACTTTACGTATGGAAGATGGTTCTATACGTTCTCTATATGATTTAAATGTGTAACTTTGCTGACTAATTTAAATGCATTTCCATTTCCTCATGGTCATAATGATCTGTTGTTTTAAATTATCACTAGGACATCCTTCTACAGGATGTCCACTTGGTAATTTAAAACAGTAGAGGCCCTGTGAACTGGGCAACTGCTACACTGGAATACAGGAGTATAGAAATCACAGCTGGTATTTCAAGCAGGAAAACCAGTTCATAATAGTTAAAACATCCCCAATACATCCCTAACCCACGAACAGCATGTATCCTTGAACACAGTCTGAATGAAATGCCTTATAGCTTCTCTTATGAACTTGGTGCCTTGCATCACTAGAGTATAGGTAAAATTTGGATTCGTCAGACCATATCACACTTCTCCATTTTTTAAATGCCAGTATTCAAATTTTATGTAAATTTTTCCAATAAAATAAGAAAAATACATAAAAATTTTAAATTTGGTCTATTTCTGTGCAGAAGGGAGCCTTCTCCAGATATCAATGTCATGCAATTCTCTTCAGGGTGTGCTCTCGGAAATTGGCTGCTGAGGTCGTTAGTCAACTGTTTTCAGCAGTTTTTGTCTTGTTTGAAATCGTTTTTCATTTACTAGATGTGATATTCGTTGCCGATCATGATTACTCAGCAAAGACTATCGATCACAATTCTGCCGCTGTTTTTTGATTGATTTCGACTTACACCATTCCTTAAAACCTCTTATTCCTGTTCTTTCTGACACACCATAAAATCCGGCTACTTCTTTACTGCGATGTCCTTTAGACCTGCCAATTACTATCATTCCTGTTTGGCGCTCACTAGCATCTTTTCTGCACTCCATCGGTTGGTTGTTGTAGGGTTTTAGGCGCATCAGTAACTTAAGCCATATTGTGCCGTATGTAAGTTGTTTTAAACTGCGTGTGTTCTAAAATTCCTTTCTCTTTACACCTCATCTGATAATTTACCTTGTGTTGGCACCTTGCCTAAATTTGCTGTTTTATGGAAGAAACACCCGGTTTCCGGGAGAAAAACCATGCTACCCACACATGACACAGACTAACTAAGCCAATAAAAATTCCTCGCGTCATTGAATGATTTGAATTCAGAGCTTTTCCACCCGATTTGGGAAGAACGGCGATTATACTAAACTGTGCACCAGAAAAGATGGGACATAGCACTGCCGGATCTATGTCCCATCTTTTGTGGTGGAGACCCTTATTTCTTCAGCTATAGATGCTATAACTTTTAATATAAATGTGTGGCCGCACACTTCAACATCTCGAAAGCATTGTCAACTGTTAATATAGTCTGCGGGGGTAGCACAGTGATTTCGTTATGTCCTCCCCAACACTGAGTGGAAAAAGCCCCGGGTTTGAATCCCCGTCGATGAGCGAGTACGTTTTATGGGCTTTTTTCACTCCGTGGCTGAATTATTCGGTCTCAGGAGTAGACAGCAAGGTTCTCCCCCTGGAATACTGGGGTTTTTCGTCCAGCAGAGCAGCAAATGGACCAGAGAACACATGCAACTACACATGGGTAGGTGAATTAGCATTCCAGGCGACCCTAATATAATAGTTTAACTTTCAAGTTAACTGTTAACAGCGGAAATGGGTTAACATTATACTCAAATTTCAGTGTTGCAAACAGCCAAGCGTAGAAGATACAGATGTTCAATATGTTATATGCCCCACATACCAGAGGTGACTAATTTTTTGTCCGGTATCCAAATTAAGTGTAGCAAAACGTTTAGAAGTCACTTGAGAATGTGAAACACAATACCCTGTAATGTTATCACAGGATATTGTGTGCCATATAGCAGATTGCTGTGAAACTAACCATGTTTTGATCTCTAAGATTCAGATTTTAGTGTAACTGTATACTTGTGTGTGTGTATAAAGAATTGCGCAACTTTCTTCAAGTTTGTTTATTTTTTCCACTATTGGAACAGCTGTCGTTATTCAGCTGAACTCCTTGTGGTCACATCACATCTTGGCCGACGGCTTGTACCGAGTCCGTAGATAAATAAGTGGACCTGCACCGGCTGCTAATTTCCCAAGAGACTCTGAAACCAGCGGTACTGTGTGCTTCAGATAAACAATAAAAGAAGTGCATGTAGAGAATGGAGTTAGAATTGTATTCGTCTTGTCTCCCAGGTAGATTCACGGTTCGGCACGTTTACGATAAAGACAAATGCCGGAGGCGTCACAAATAGAAATCGAAGTCCAAAGAAGTGCGGGAATTCATAATGAGTAACACCAACTGGTGAAAAAGATAAAGAATTGGTCGAATCGCCCTACATATAAGGAAATGGAAATTTTAAGTTTTCTAGCAGTGGAAGAAACATACCGTAGAAAATGACCAGATTTACATCAAATGAATTCACAACATGGACAAGAATTTTTGAGTAATCTGCGATAGAAATTGGGTTTTGGTTATTCTTAACATTCGGTTATGATTATTCATTTAAATAATTTACGGTTTCCCAAGTTTCCTATTTACTCGTTATCTTTTTTATGCTAAACAACATTACCTATTTTGTTGTTGGAGCATCTCTTATACGCAAATAAAACTATAAATTAAAAAGTAAATTTATTCATTAATTTAATTAGACCAACGTACAAATGAGACAATTTAAAAATAAAGTAAAACCTCAAACCTGATCATTAAAATAAATTGCGAGTTTCACCAAATCTATACTAGCTCCAGATTTCTAGTTGTGGAATGGTAAAAATCTTGTATTCCTAGTTCGGCTTTCCAGTTCTTAGAAAAATTACCAGTGAGAAACTGAACATATGTCACATTATTTGGCACTTAACTATGAAGTTCAGTTAATTATGAAGAACTATTAAACCATAAAATGTACGTGTGACTCGTGAATACGAGTAAAAGCTCATCTAATGAATCAGAGAAACTCACATAAAACAGGCTATAGTAATAGATTAAGTACTCCATATGGTCTAAGGATGCCATGGATAGAGAAAGCAAGGAGTAGCCAAATCCTGCCCTTCTCAGAGGTATTTTTACAGTAGGGAAAAAACTTTCATGTTGATACATATACCCTTGAGCACTATACGCCACAACAAAAGATAAAGGTCGCGATGGATTAATGATCATAGCTAGAAAAAGTAAATCCTGTATGAAAAAGTAAATCCTGCCAAATATTTTATAGCAGAACGTGAATCAAACATTTATAACATTTCAATTAATGACAGTATCGATTAAAAAGAATAGAATATACACACAAAAAAAAAAAAAAAACATTTTGAATAATATTAAATATTCAGTATAATTATTTTGTTAACTTTTTCTTCAGAATCTTACGCACGAGAATAGAGTCACGGGTCACATTTTGTATGGCCTTCACTCTTCTTGAAGGTTAAAACTTGTAGCAAAAAAAGTAATTTGCATTCATGGTTTAGCAGCTCATTTTATCAGAGAATTTTTGGAAAATGATTTATAACACACAAGCGAGTAATTCAATTACGTTGTGGCGCCATCTGTCATCTTTATTTGCAAATAAAAGAGAAAGTGATCCATCAGATAGGTGAATTTTAATTAGCAAAATTTATGCAGCTACTGTGAAGCGCTAATTTGAAAAATAATTGACCTAAGAAGCGTAAAGTTCTCCTGTAAGAAAATTATAAACTAAAGGGTCTTCGGTCATTAATTGTACACGCTCACTTATAAAGGATTAATGGGGCTTAGATGCGCTAATAGAATTTCAGTTTGAATCTAAACGAGGTGCTAAATAGATTTTAAAGCAAATATGCGCATACATTGAAACTAGGGGAGTAGAATATTGGTGGAAGATAGAATGAGCCTTGTCCTGGAATATTTTACCAGTACATCTTAAAATTACTTTTTGATCTTAACCAATTTCTCTTTTGCCATCCAGTCTACGTTTTGATTATAACTTCATGAACAAATTAAATTGATACATTTCATACAGTCATACATTGGGACAGCTAGTTCAGGACTTTTTATCTAACAAATAAGCCCATAAGGCGTCAGTATTCTATGGCCCATTTCCTGTGTTTTATTGAGTGAAAAACCTAAATTGATAGGGTTTTTCATTCCATAAATAAATTAGTTGATTTGAGTTTGCGCCGAGGCAACTAAGACCATGGCGTGCCAATATTTTTTTCTGTAAATTTCATGAAACTCTTATGATTTACATAATTTTTCTGGATGAAAAGCACATAACAGTTCAAATTTCTTGAAAGCTAAACAAAATCCTAGACAAAGTATATTGCATGATACTGAATGTCTCACCAACAGAGGAAATTCAAGTGTCTCTTTTTGGGGAAACAGGTTAGAAGTTTTATAGAAGTAAGCATTTGATACACTCACAAATACGAGTAAGCACTCGAGATAATTGATATCTTCACTTGGTTGGTTTCAGGATTTTTCGCCCTCTTGAATAGCATTCGTGCTCTGTCATAATTATAAATTTCTTCGCCGTTGGAATGGAACATACCTGAATTAAAATTTGCAATAATTTAAAATTATACAGGTAGGTTTTAAATTTTTCCGCGGAGCTGAGCAATTATTTCTTTTCAATTTGAGGAAAGTATAATTCGTCTTATACAACGTGAAGAGGCGAGCGCTTCTAATTCTGCGATCAAACACCAAAGGATATCTAATAATACCCTTTACAAGGCACAATGTTGATTCCAGAAACATAACTAAATGCTTACCATTCAGCATCAAATATTCCAGTTATTCAAATAGACATCCGATCAGAATTGATCATGTGTTTGTGTATCGCAAGTTGAATAACAGAGGCAATCGCGTTGGACAGCACATGTCGATATTAATCCCAGCATACTTCCGGGTCACCCTCTCACTGTAATCAAAATTATATCACCCTATTTGAATAGCATTCGCAGTCATTATTGATATTTATAAATATACTTTGTATTCTGAAGAGTGGGATTGGATTATCTTACCTTAACGGTACTGGTGCACTGTTATGGTAGAATAATCAACAAAGAACACAGAGCATTTGTAGTTTAATGCAAGCTGGTACGCTGAGTGTAGAACTCCGATTACTTATTTAAGCATCATCTTTCTCAACCAAAAATTCAGAAATAACACTGCCTACCAAATATAAAAAACGCAACCAACAGCATACAAGACACCTTTAGCGTCGATGACATCAGCAATCCTGCGTCGCATGAGATGCAAGATTTGATGTATTGCATCTTATGTAGGGTGGCTCCCGGCCGAGTGGTCATGTAAAAAGGTACATAAATACACCGGGGTTCAAGTCCGTGACCTGCTAAACACGGTGCTGTTTCTTTTATTCTCTCTAGCTTGTGAACTCCTCTGACCGTGTAGTCGTTCCAGAGTAAACACAGAAAATAAAAAAAATAATAATTTAAGACCTCGAACAGTGTGCTTTGATACGTGGAAGCGAACTATGCTACTGCTTGTAACAGCTCTCGCTGTACGAGCAACTATGATCTTGCCTCTTGAGTTTTCTGACTTCGTCTGCCTTTCCTATGGCACACCATCGATGATTGCACCGACACACTGCAGTTGCTCTTATGAACTTGTCGTACCATATCAACGGACACAATGACTACTACTTCATTTGCCTATGACGAAAAGAGAACGCCGGATTCTCTAATGAAGCGGTAGTGTAGTCGGTAGTAATAAATCGGTAATGTATTATGCTTACATGGCATGAACTAGTACAATGGTAGTAGTGATGACAATGCGAATCATTGATGGCACAAGGTAAGAATAAATAATAAATTGCGTATCTATGCTATGGTCAGTGTGCCTAATTTTCTGGATGAAACACCGAAATTCTGGAAGAAAAGGCCAATAAAATCCTCGCCCGACTAACAACTAACGCTGTCAAGATATAGGAAAAATAAATAAAAGATCAGCAACTCTTGTGAGATGCGAACCTGGGCCTTTTCATACGACAGGAATCGAAACCACTCTGCTACCACGAGAGTAATTAAAAATACTGTACATGCTGATGACTAATTTAAAATAAGTGATGTGATCACAAAATGTCTCTTGGATTCAAGTCTAAAATTTCATAAAAAGTTGATATATATATATATATATATTTAAACTTTTTCCTGTTTCTGAATTTATTAGGGATGGAAATTATGGGCAGGAGAAACGTTTCTGATGAATCATGTGATTATTCAGACGAATATAAACTAAGGCGGAAAAAGTTTATTTTCGCTCGATAAAATAAAGAAGGCACTCAAGTTGTTTTTGAATTTTCACTTTCATAAAAAGCATGGTAATTCTTCAGTGTTTCGAATCATCGCTTGTCGTAATAGAACATCATCTTCTTGGCTGAAACCACACCGTCGGAAGTTGAAGTGGATAAGAGTTCGATTCTCTTCCATGGCTGCGCTCACACGATGTCCGACTTCCTGCAAATAATATAAAAAGTGAGAAATCCAACACAAAGAAACGAATAAGCTACAAATATTCTTCGTGCGTGCATCAGTTTGTTTTAACTAATCTAAATATTCCATTTTATATAATAACGAATAACTACGCCACCTCAAGAGTTATCAAATAAGAAAGAAAGGAAACTATTTTAAATTTATAAAGTAAACGCAAAAAAAAAACACGTTCTTATTTTTTTTTCATGGAAGAAATAATTTAAGGAAGCGTCATGGAAGAGATGTGACAAACCCGTTATGTATAAAATATAAATCTCTCATTCATCTAAATGCATCAGTATAAAATGTTGATAATACCTAATAATCATTTAAACTGGCATTAATAAATAAAATTACATCTCGATCTGCTCAAATTTGGACATATATAACAAAATACCTGAATGACCAAAATAAATTCCATCATTATTTATATATGTATAATTGTCGAACTCGGAGGAAATGGTCTATTCCTGATCCGAGGTTCCAGCACATATCAAAGATGTTCGATCAGTTAAGTCGGAACTTTTTGTTGGCCAGTCCATTTAAGCCACTTATTTCCCCACAAACAATACAGATACAAGCAGTGCTTTATGGCGTGTTGTATCTTGTTGAAAAATGAGAGCCATTTCCTTAGTTTTGGCAGAGCACATTGGTCCAGAATGTCCAAAGAGGCAAAGCGGCACTGTCGAATTTTGCCATGAGGGTATCCAAGATTTGGGAAAGGCTTTGTGATAGAGTATGAGGAAACAATGTTCTTTCAGTGAGATTATTATCAAGCCTGTTCATTCCAGTAAAAGTACAATGTAAAATACACTATTTTCCTTTTTAACTTGATATATATTGCGTGACACTGAAACAGCCCCACTTGAAAAAAGTGCATATTTTGAACTCAAATTAAGTGACAGATATCAATGTAGACAAGAAATCGTTAAGGTTATGATGAATTCAGTACTATTTACTTAAGAAAATGCGGTACGCAGCAATCACTAATGCCTTGTCCTTAGCGATAAAAGATGCCAAACGTCCGTCCAGTATGTTAGGAAGGTCGGGAGGTGGTGAATGTCATCTTGGTGAACATTGAGCAATGCTTTTTGCACTTGTACTATGATTCTGGCAACACTAGTTTGTGGGAGGGAGAAGACAATTTCAACATGTCTTTTCGTCAACATGCCATCAATAATGACCAGAAATAAACGACTACTGTAACTGGTGGCTCCCTATACAATGATTCCGGGTGTTGGCACGATATGCCACTCTTTGATGTAGTGGATTACCTCTGTTCCCAAGCGCGATACGGATACCATTTTGGTCCCAAAGCAGCTCTCTCCCTGCTGACGACAGTAGAATGGTGTCAAAGGCAGAGGAGGCAAATGACAGCGAGAATTCAGCCCTCCTTACAGTCATCTGGTAATCATATTCCATGACGCAGGGCAGACAGGGACTGCATTACGATGCTGGATATGTGGCAGATTGTGACTTTGTTTACTATTGCTAGTCGGCGGATCCGTCGATCTTCCCGTTCTGAAATTCTTTTGATATCATCAGAGCACCGGCTACATGCTCTAGTATCTTCCTGCGTCCAATTGGTATTGACAGGTCCAAAGCGTTTGGACACCACAACCCACACATACAGCGGTTTGCTGTATTTACCATTCAGCTGCAGGTAACTGAATGACTCGATCTAAGTCTGTCTATTTGTGTTAAAGGCAATGTGCACTGTTAGGCATTCTATTAACACATGTGTTTATAGTACCTTTCAGATTCCTATATCAGGGCAGTAACAGACAGGTTACTGGAATTTCCGCTGCAACATCAGTTCGACACGCTTAATGTTTACGTCCATATACATCACAGCAGCGTATGAACATTTTCACGAAAATCGGTCCAATTTTTCTAAGTACAGCAATTTCTGTGACAAACGGTGTAGACAGTAAACATTATATCCGTTATGTTCCCAATGATATAATATAAAAAGTATATTCTTCAATGAAAGAACATTTTACGTGTCAACCTTTATTAGCGTGTTTATCAACATATTTCTCACATTCACTTTGCAGACGTTTCATAAAAACCTGGCCATCCTTAATAATTGTATCTACAATATAATATAATATAATAATAATTGGCCATCCTTAATATACAATTCTTAAGGATGGCCAATTATTAATCGCACAGTTTTCACAACTGTGTGATTAATTCTGAAAATGGTAGAAATGCATCATTGTATAATAACAGGCAGAACAAAAGAAAACGAGAAAGAGAACAAATTGCTTTCAGACATTACGTAAACGTTCATATCTTAGTATTTCAAAATTCCAGCTCTATATAGCTTTAATTTCCATTTTCCTTCGTTGCATTCCACTGATGAAATTAAGAGACACATTATCTGAAGCATCTAGTGATGTTTATTAGACATGCATAAGCAGAAAATTGGGTTTTTAACATCCTTTTTTGTATAAAATCCTACACTCCCATTATGAGTTGCTGTTTTCTGCAATGGCTTTAGCCAATAGGAGTACTGCTCTTTAATACCTTTCTTCTTTCGCAATTTTTCTACTTGCTTCAGTGCCAATTAAACGCTTTCATTCAAACACGGAGAGTACATGCTTCTAAATTTTTTCTCTTGATTTATTTATTTCCCGCGTAATGCCTTTTAAAGCCCATATTAGAACATACATTTTGAGTGAAAGGAAAGAATTACTAGTTTTATTACCACATCAACTCCACGGACTACACGTAACTGCAACGCTTGAAAATAGCATTTCCCACGAAGATTTTCAAGTTTAAAAGCCTTGGAAATCTTCTTGGGTTAAAATAAAAAGAAAAAGAATGAACTGAATTTCTTTCTGTGAAAACACCGAGAAGGGCAAACGTAGTGTAAAGAAACTGGAGCACAACTTCAATTTCCTTACACTACGTTTGCCCTTCTCGGTGATTTTAGGTGGTTGAGACGGGAGGAGGGGGGAAGGGGATTTCGGAGGGTACCATGACTTGGATTAGTTAGAAATTTCGCTGAGTTTTCTCCGTGATGTTTCTTTTTGGTTGTCTCCTTTCGATGCCATAGCATTTCGATGCAATGGCATCGAAAGTCATTATACACAATAAAATTGTATCTTCGTCATAATTTAAAACTGGACACGATCAACAGCCAATTGGTCAATCAAAGATTAAACAAAAATATGAATAGGTTAGCAAACTGATTTTATTTCTTTTATTAATTTCAAATATAAAATGAAAATGACAAATAGAGAAGCAAATATAAATAATATACAGGGTGAGTGAAAGGTCCCAATGCACTTGAATTTGACTGAGCTGTGCTGAAAGCAAGAAAGTCCATATACATGCCTTAGATGGCGTAAATAACTATCGAAAAGTAGTTCCAACTCCGCAACTATCCTTCAACCAGTAGTGCCATAAATAGTGAGCTGCTTGGATGGTGAAAATGTTGACGTGGCATTGATGATTGAAGCTCCAATGTCTTGGCGGAAAATGTGTTCGTTATGGAGGCAAATACACAGAAGTCAAAACGATTTTCCTTCCTGAAGAAAATCGTTTTGAATATTTTCGTTAGATTCTTTTAATTGCGTTAATTTGATTTTTAATTGTTTTAAATTGATTTGAATTGTGTTAAATTGATTTGAATTGTGTTAAATTGATTATTTAATTATTTATAATTTACTCTAATGTACCGGTAAGTTGTCGATTTTTTCGTTTTAATTTCTGGAGGGTATCGTACGGAAGTGTTCTACGTACTATATTGAGGTAAACTCCTCTTATTATTTTACTAACAGAAGTCAAACATAAATTTGGGGAAATGTGTCCCGTACCACACCAAAAAACAGTGCGCCAGTTGACAAATTTAGGGAAATCGGATCGGTATAGACACGCCGAGACCTGGCAGATAAAAAAGTACTATACATGAGACTGCATCATGAGAAGTGCGAAAAAGTCAGTTCGCAAACTGTCACAAGCAGACGTCTCATATGGTTCAGCACCAAACGCGCTTAGGGGCAGGAACACGCTATTATCACGTCACGTGAATCTCGTCATGTCCCTGTCACAGAATAGTACTCTGTGGTCCCTGTTTAGTGTAAACTGCGAAGTCGAGTTTAACGTAGGTTGGCCAGATGTAACGTAGGTTGGCCAGATGAAAAATTTTATCTCGAGGTACTGGTGCTTATGTTTGGAGTATTCATTCCTCGTTTAGGGGTACTCGCATTATATCTTAAGAAAAGCGAACAATTTTAATAACAACCATTTTATTTCTATATTTTGTTGATTTTTACAAGTTCGTGGAATGCAAAATTAGTTAAATTTTAA
The DNA here is from genome assembly GCF_048544385.1 of Mastigoproctus giganteus. Taxonomy (NCBI): domain Eukaryota; kingdom Metazoa; phylum Arthropoda; class Arachnida; order Uropygi; family Thelyphonidae; genus Mastigoproctus; species Mastigoproctus giganteus. The sequence goes on from NC_143577.1 coordinate 194,582,174, forward strand.
GAAAATTAACCGAATTATAGCCCGTGCTTTAATTCGGAAAATTTTATTGCAAGAATTTTAAACACTAAAGGAAACTTTTTCTAAATATTAACATCAAATGTTTTACATAATTATTTACAATACATATTCAATAAATCTGATTTATTTTATCAAAAAGAAAATATTTACCCAGCAATACTTTTCATTTGATCGAATTTTCTTTAACAGTTTTTCATTTTTTATTTCAACAGAACAACGGAATTATTTCAACAGAAATTCTTCATACAGCAAATCGATATTGATATTGGAAATTTTAAATAAAAAAAGTTTGTTGCCTGAGCCTTAAACCATTACAACGAAATAAAAAAGAAGTCAAGTAGAATGTAAAAGGTTACAAAGTTAGCATAAATATAAATATTCTGTAACCCTCTTTGTAAATAGGATAGAATGTTGGTTTTTTTTTTTAATCTTTAAGGGTGCATTTCAACAACAACTTTATCGCCAGTTAATTCTTCCTTCCTAAATAATCATCTCAACAGGGTGTTTTATGATTTCTACTTTTTTCAAATGTTAAAAAAATGGGTATCTTGGAAATTTTATTATACTTCCAAAAGGAATACGTCTGTCAACCTGTAACGTTGTATACGTGTCATTCTCTTTGAGGAAAGCTGAAGCGAAATGAATTGCCACAGTTCATCCTCCTCTTCAGATTTTGAAGAAGATTTAGAAAATGCATGCGCTTCTCTTATAGCCGAGAAAACAAAAGAGAGTACGCAATGGATACACGACATCAACTGGAAGAGAACAGAAAAAGGCGAATTCCATCATTTATTGTAGGCCTTGAAGAAGATGAAAATCGTTTTAAGATGTACTTACGGATGAATAAAGAAGAATTTAATTTCCTATACTGTATATTCTAATTAAGGATGACATTCAAGGGCAAAATACGCAATTTCGAAATTCAATCAGCGCTAAAGAAACATTAGTTATATGTTTAAGGAAAGTTAAAATACTGCAAGTTTAATTTTAAATAAGGACTTATTCTGTCAAAATACGAAACAAAATTTTTTAATGAAATTTAATAACAAAAAACTTCTTCTCAACCCTAAAAATTGAACTTGTAAGAAATTGTTATGAGTTGTGCAAATTGAAATGATCGACTTGTTCGTCCTCTCAATTTGTAATTCGGTTGGTCTATTTTCCTCCTCTGGCCATTTTTGAGCGTCCCTGTGACTGGACATTTGCGAGGAGTATGCCGAGTAGCTGGTCAAAGTGGAGGGTATGTGGGGGTTATTATTTTATTACTTTCTTATTATTATATTATATTATTTCTCATACAAGATTACTACCTTTATTTATATTTATTTAGATTTTTCTTAGGTGCCCTCACACCTACAAGGCTCCACCTTTTTTGCCACCTGACTGCTATACTCTGTATATATCACAGAAGATTCTCAAGATCTTGAGGGTAATTCTTTTGATTCCCCTTAATCAGTGACCAGATTCTCTCGCTAAATTGTGTGAGAACAAACTCTTAACTAGGCAAGCAAGGCGTGTGTTACTTACAATAGCAGGACTCAAAGTGAAAACAAAACATGAAAATTTATTACATACACATATACAACATAATATACAATCGAATTAAAAAGCATACAGTGCTAATATACAAAGTCGATTCAGAGATATCTTGCATATATTATTCTAATTACAATTTCCATTCACTAGTTAATCTGAGTTGACTTTTATATGAAAACACCTGATTCATTCTTCTTGCTCTAACTTACTTCTAACACTTGTACATTCGCTATACTTATTTCATTTATTCCTGGATGCGATTCTGTTTCATATATTAATAATTCAAATATGCTACATTCCTCATTCAGCTCTGTGTTCTCACCACACTGTTACAATATACTTGTTAACCAATCTTCAGTATCCTAAAGTCCCTATTTGTTACTAGTCATTCAGATAAACCAACAAATCTTCATCAATTAAAACACTATATTTAGAGTTGCTCATATAACTCAATTATCTATCATTAAAACATATTCAGAATCCCTCTTTATAAACTTTACTACCCTTCTAACACAGTATAGCTATTTATACATCAATTTCATCTATTACTCATTCCTTCATTTCCCTTTCTTTATACATTAACCCTTTTTAACATAATAAATTCTGTTAGTATATCTACCTCAGAGATAATTTATCTTTCAATTTACTTTCTAGTGCTACCCCCTTTTCATTAATTACTATACTATTTCACTAACAGTCCTTCTTGCTAACATAATGTACTTAATATATTGCTCACCTACTTCTATCTTTTTCTTTTCTTTTTCAGGGAGGTTTTTTTCGGAACTCTTCGCTGCATGGGTCTGACATCCTTTCTCCTGCCTTGAATACACAACACCTCCTTTACTACGGATCATTCAGATGTATCTTTCTCCAAGAGGTCGTTACCTTTCCTGGTTCACTTAACTGTCTTTCATAACCCTTTGCTTATCATCCTTAGCCTTCCCGTTACTTTTCTACTCTTAACTATTTTTTCCCTTTCTGTCTAGGGCCCTTTTTTATTGGCACTCCCTACATTTCTGCACTGCCCGACTTACTTTTTTTTTTTTTTTTACTCTGTCTCTGCCATCACCCCTTTGGCCACACTCCCTCTTACACTCGCCACTGCTGTCTTCCTCACCCTGTGTCTCTTTTCACCCTGACGACCCCAACTTTTTCTCCACCGTTTTAAACTCCTTCCCCATCCTCCCTACCAATCCCAGGAATTCATCTAATCGTCCGACTTTTCTATTCGTTAAAGAATTTACCATAATTATTTTGCTCTGTGTAAAAACCAAGCCTTGTTCGTAATTTCCTTGTTTAGTTCTCAGGGTAGCACAATCCTTTCATGTCTGCCGTCGTCTCCCAGGATAGCCATTTTCGTCTTTTCACATTTGCGAAAATGTTGACAACTTACCAAAAAGCCGCCACAGTGACCTGGTCGTTTTTTCGACCCAAACGCTGGCCCATCGGGACTTATGTCCAGATGCCGCATAGATCAGACGCGTCTTAGTCACCTGCATTTCACAGACCCATTGTTCTATTTCCAGTAACCCTTTTCCGCTCGTTCACTAACTCCTTCCCTAGTATGGGTGGCTGTTCTTTGTTTACTGTCAGTTCATCCCTTTTTCTCTCACGGATCTACATTTATACGTTACTTTCTCTTCCATTTGACTGCTATTCAGTTTGCACATCTGTAATCGCTTATTTTCTAAATCTAGTATTTTTCCCATGTATTCTTCTATTAAATATCAAAAATTCCTTTCCATATCAAAGATTAAATTTTTCCCAAATTACAAAAATTTCCCATAACCACTAAATATCCATATTTGTAAGACTGACATCTTACAGGTACTTCGAAATAGGCACAGGAGCAACGTCCTTGATGTTGTTGTTATTTGTTTTCGAATGTTCTTAATTCTGCGCTGAAAACTGATTATTTACTTCTAATTTCATTTTCTATTAGCATTTTCTCCCTCCTTTTTCCTTTTGTCACGCGGTCACGCCTAACGAAATTTCTGTTCGAACAGAAAAATCTGAGCTCCTGATAACGTCATTCGGCCTTCAAGCCCGACGTGTTATCTTGTGAATACAGCCAATTAGAACACTGCGCCTCCAAGCAATAAAATAATGCTCCCCCACATTTGACGTTAGATATGTATACGAATGAAGTCTCGTGAAGTGACAATAGTGTGTTTCCTCCCTAAAAAAAACACTTGAAGTAGCATCCATGGCATGAACTTCGAGAACACGATAATGTGAAGCGTGTGCAATACTGCTGATGGTTTCGAGACTTCCTTACAGCTAATAGAGAAGACATTCTGGGTTTCCCCCGTTTTTTTTCAGTTCATATGCATAATATGCAGCCACGCGCGAGTATCACAATGGTTATTATCACCGTTCCTTCCCCACACCTGGTGGAAAAGGCCGAGGATGTCCCACCAATGACGCGAGGGAATTATGGGCTTTTTTAATTCCGTGGCTAAATTAGTCGGTCTCAGGAGGTGACAGCAGGGGTCCCCTCGACCAGAGAACACATGCAATTTATGGACATAATACACATGGGCAAATTTAGCTTCTGGACGGCCCTAATATGACAGAATAAGGACGAAATTGCCCGGGGTTCATGCAAAAGTATCTATGGCGTTTCTGCGTGATATGTTCTGTGACCGCCAAATTTTCAGGGACATTTCGAGATCATCCAACCTTGCTTTCCCGATTTTTATCTGTGAGTTGTAATGAAAAGTGCAATCTACCAATATAATAATCTCAAGGAAACGAAACCTTTATTAGGTTTGTCTCTTCCATACTGATCTTGGACGAGTCTTCATGATAAAACGAGATGCTTTTCTACATGCATATAGGGGCTGCTTCCAACGCTAATTGTAAGGCACATTCACTCTATTTCCCGTCTAACCTATATCCTACTTCTAATAGGTGCACAGGGACCTTTCACTCACCCTGTAGTATAACGTCATACTACATTTGCAACAATTACAATCGCGGACAAGTTTGAAAGTTTGAATTGTCAACGTAACGCGAAAGTATAAGAACATGCAATTAATAAATAATGAGTGGATTGTGACTTATTGTCAGACTATAATGTCACTTCGCGTCTTCTTTTAAAAAAAACAAGTCTCCAACTTCGTCAATCTCGATAATTGCGAATGCATTGCATATTATTTATAGTAAACTTCTTAAGTTTACTGCTCTACATTCATTACTTACTATAGAGCACTGCATTTAATTTATTTACTAATAATTTAATCGCTGACAACAGAAAAATTTTAATTGAGTAGTTAGGAGATACCTGGAGGGTACCGGTGTGTTTCCTAACCACTTACTTTTATTCACATATCGGAGATAAATTGAAGTATTCTATTCCGCGCCATATATTACCGACCAATTAAGGGACGGCGTTCTCGTTGGAACCGTCCAAACTGTTCTGAAAACTTTTAAATAAAGAAAATTCTTATAATCCGTAGGGTCTGCGCGGTAGCACAGTGGTATCGTTACCGTCCTCCCCACACCGGGTGGAAAAGGGCAGTCGATGATGCGAGGAACGTTTATGGACTATTTTTCACTCTGGCTGGGTTAGTTGGTCTCAGGAGCAAGGATTAGCAAGGTTCTCCCCCACGAAAAAACTGGAGGCTTTCGTCCAGTAAAGCAGGCAAATCGACCAGAGAACACGCAATTTACAGACAACACACATGGGTAGACGAAATAACTTTCCGGGTGACTTAATGAAATAGTTTTATAATCTGTAGAGTCGAGGAATTTACAACTAAAGTGGAGTTCGAAAATTTAACCAAAAATGCCTGCAACCATCTTGGCAGGAACTTGGTATGTATTCTTAGCCAGACATTCGTATAACCTTGCCAGAACTTCGTAACCGGCCCGTTATGAAGTTTCTGCCTGGTACATATTTTGTACGAAGTTCTGCCTGGTACATATTCTGTACAGGACTTTCGTCCAGATAACCACATAACGAAATAATTTCTCCAGCTACAGATTTGTCAATTTTTTTGGCTTTCGCTGTTAAAAGACTGGAAGCTGAAATACAGCAATCGCGATAGTTTTCAACCCTGAAAAGAAACGGTTGATGGGCCGTTGATGCCCCATCACATATTTTAATCCAAAAACAACGTAGCGATTTTAACACAGCATCTGTTTTTTTGTTTTTTTTTTTAATTTTTAAGTAAACTTTGATATTCTTAGTTCGTTTACCTTGTATGCATAGAGCTCTATTAAGGAAAAAAAAAAACTTACCTCTCCTAATTTGTTCGAAGACAAATCCAAATCAGTTATTGTGAAATTTTTAGTAATCATATCTGCAAGTGACTGGGCTACATCGCCATTGAATCGGTTCCCTGACAAATCTAAGCTCTCCAATGTGAAATTTAGAATTAAGGATTTGAAGAGTACGTCAACCCCTTCACTGCCTATACGATTCAGTGGAACGGCAAGGACCTTTAGAGTTTTATTTTGAGAGAGAGCAGCGGCTACATCAATAGCTCCATCATTTCCAATATCATTATGGCACAGAACTAGGGTGTGTAATGGACAAGGGCTGAGAAGCAGCCTCGCCAAAGCACGGCACCCTTGATTTCCTATATGATTGAAAGAAAAATCTAATTCTTCCAGAGATGGATGAGTAACAAACTTCCCCACTAGACAATTAACGTGGCTGTCATCAACACAACTGTAACGAAGCCGAAATACTTTCAGATTTGGCAGTTTTGCAAGAGCTTCTGAAAGTAACATGCAGTCTTGATTAGTAATTTTGAACATTTCCCACTGGAATTCCATTCCACAGTCACTGACAGCATACCGTAGACTGAGTTCTTCAAGTTTAGAGAGTTTAATTAGATACTTTCCAATGTCTAAATGGTCATACACCATATCTCTACCCAAATCCTCAAACTCTGGTGTAATCTCAAATGTTTCCTTCGGAGGCAGCTGAAGTTCTTCAATATTTAAACGTGTCAGAAACGGCGAACACACTTTAAGGTTTTTTTCCAACTCTATCGGATCGCTGCTGTCAGGAACAAATTTGTGAAACAAGTTTTCAACTGTACGTTCGACGAACATCCGCTTCCAGTTTTTCATGTACTTGTAAACATCACACACATTCCAAAGGGCTTTGCAACAGCGCTCCCAGTAAATTTCATCTGGAATCAGAGGAACCGAATATTCTATTGGAACATCTGTTGAAATTTGCTTCATGATTTCATTTCGATCAGCGTAATCGAGGTTATCCAGTACCAACACTGAAGTCAGATCTAAAAGGGAGAAATTTTATGTTTTAGTGATACATGCTATAATTGATCCGATTACTTATTTATTCGTTTGCCACACATTACAGTTTGATCCATTTACAATGCACAGATTACAGATAATCTAAGGTTAATTTCATGAGCTAATAAAGATGACATAAAATCTAATGTGATAAAATAAAATCCATACGAAAACAATGCTAACGATTGCAAAAATAAATTAATAGGAATAAAAGAATCATCTTCGTTTTTACTCATTTTACAAATTAGTCAATAACCGATCCCTGGCTGACGCTGCATTTAGGACTTTTGTAAGATCAGAAGACTCAATTAGTGGTGTCATGAATTGTTTGGCAAAAAAAAATTTGACTTCTTGGCAGTATTTTGCTGGTGTCTGGGTTTGGGCTTCCTAGGTACAGGATCGTGCTATCCACTAGTCTTACACTCCAGCAGTGGACGTTGGATGTTTTTTTTTCTTCCCCCCTCTCTCTTTGAATGATCCTAAACTCGTTTTGGGCATTCAGTATAAGTTAGTCGAGGTCTGCTACAGTACATGCGTAGTTGTGGCCCATCTCCCCGTGGTTAAACGAATATTGGGCAGGCTTTCTATGTGATCGCCTTCCTGGTGGCAAAGTGGCCAGAAACAGATAAACAACACACACACACTGCACAAACATAATATTACACACATTTCTGGCCTTTTCAGGGTTCTATATTCAACACAGTGTACCAAGGCGGAGTTGAACTGATGTTTAGGTGCCGTCCTAATAAGTTACTATATATGTCTTCTTGTAAGGATTTAATTTTTAGGTTATCAAAGATCTGGGGTTCTACAAATTATAAACGGATATCCCGTATGTAAGAATGGAATACAACCGTATTTTTCGATAAGGGGTTTGTTCTGAAAGGGCAGTTTCCTTCTTGATAACCCACCAATCTGGCTTTTGGATTTTATAAGAAAGAAGCGACATAAGCAACATAACAATGCCAAGACCTTTGTGGGAATCCGCATTTGGGAATGGGGTGTCTGGATGTTTAATGCAATTTGAATAGAGCAATTAGAGCGATTATGTAAAGAGTAAATGACCTGAGTTAATTTATTGACACAGCTAGTAATCATATGAATACAGACAGCTGATTATAGTTTCCATTAAATTATTTGTCTCAGAATTGGTTCTCAGAATATCTTGTCTGTGTTTGGAAGTTTTAAGTTATTCAATATATGATGAGATATTACAAGTAGATTTTAGGAGTGACAGATTCTGCTGTAAAAATTACTGACGATAAAACAACCTTGAGGGATTCATGGAGACGTCTTTAATCTTCAATGGAAAACCAGGAATCTGTAAGAAAACTAACATTGACAAATGTAAAGTACTACACATGGGAAACAGCAACCCCAGAGCAACATATCAACTCTGTGGTACTACACTGACAGTGTTAGAGAATGAAAGGGACTTGGGGGTGGTTGTGCAGGCAGATATGAAGTTCTCTGAGCAGTGCAGACGGGCTGCAAGAGTAGCTCATGGTGCATTGTCAATGATATATAGGAATTTTTCTAGCAGGGATAAGGAGGTGATTATTCCTTTGTATAAGGCAATGTACACCTAGAGTACTGTATACAGGTCTGGAGGCCTCATTTCAAGAAGGATGTAGAGCTGCTGGAACGAGTACAGAGAAGGGCAACAAGATTAGTGAATGGAACAAAGGGGTGCTCTTACGAAGAAAGGCTTAAGTTTTGCAAATTACAGTGTCTGGAGACTAGGCACCAGCGAGGTGATCTGATAGAGGTGTATAAAGCCTTGAATGGTTTGAGCATGCTCAATGCTGATGGGATTCTTCCTATTGCTCAGAATAATCACCTGAGAGGGCATAAATTCAAATCGAGGAAAGACAGATGTAGGATGGACGTGAGGAAATTTGCCTTTAGCCAGCGGGTGGTTGGTTGCTGGAATAGACTTCCATCCCTTGCTGTGGAAGTTGATAGCCTAAATAAGTTTAAGGCTCAGCTGGACAGGTATTTTGAACGAACAGAGGGGTGAAGTGGAAGTGGTTTTTTTTTTTTTTTTTTTTTGGCTGATGCTGCATAAGCTTGCTTTCTTGCATCAAATGCCTCTACTAATGCTAATGAAGTGGGGTGCCTATTGTTGTTAACATTTCAGATCGCCCGAAAATTATATTATGTTGACCAGTCATTCACTAAAGCGGCAATGATCGCTGTAAATTGGAAACCTGATTAAACACCTCCTTGTAGTTCTCCTATATTGATGTCAGGCCGCCAACAGTAAGCATGACGATTCTGTTGATTAATAGCAGCATTAGGAACTTCAGGAATCTATAATATCGCCTTCCACATTACAGAGAGAGAGATTGAAGACGTTTCAAGAGTTCTGGAACACTAACACTATCAAAAGTTAGACTACTTCAGACTTTTTTTCGAATGTTGCAATTATGTGGTTAGTCACTTGAAGGTCCCTGGTAGTTAATCTGTCTGGCATGGCGTAATTTTTAATAAAATATATGAGGAAAATATAACTAATCAGGGTTGTGAGTATTGTTTACTCTATTTTCTCTAGCAGTTTTCTCTAATATTGAAATACATGGAAAATGGAAGGAAAAAAAGAGCAAAAATAAAATGTAAAGGACAAAGGTACAGCTCAATATTCTTTTAAGTGACGAACACCACAAACCACTGTTGAATGTATTAATTATAATCATCACACAACTAGATGAAATAAAACTGCAAATGGATAAGCGTTAGAATTACTTTAAATTATGGTTCCTTAAAATAAACCTCTTTTTTATTTAGTACGAAAAAAAAACGAAGTAAATAAGCTTACTTAAATAATTTACAGCTATTGCTTGTCTGGACAAGTCTCGGAGATCAGGTATTGGACACACTGCCCAGGAACAGTCTTCTGAAATTAACCGCCGCCCTTTCCTCCTTGGTACAGTTTCTGTCTCTGGTTGTGGCAAATGATTTTCAGAGGGATCAGAAGAAGTAGATGTTTTCTGTGCCATCTAAGATCTATAAAAACAATCGATTACACATTTTCAATCAAGAGGATTTAATGTTCTCTTCAGAATCAATATCCCCTTCCCCCAAGGAACGATAATTATGATGTCAGTATGCGAACTGTTTTTGGATTAAGAACTCAAATTTGGGTCGTCTGGGGTCCTGGAGAAAATATTTTTAAAAGCCCGAAAATTAAGTTCTCGATACACCCTGAACCAGGTAATCCGATTATTTTGGGGACTCCGCGAACTTGGAGCCCTCTGGAACAACTGTGCTCCAGTAAATCAGGCCGTGATTGAAGGAAATGACAGAAGCAACTAAAAAATGGCTAAGTCGCTTCTTCCTCTGGGTTAATTAATTTTTTTTTGTCATTTATTTATTTATTTATTATTATTTTATTCCTCCAGTCTCCGAAGGTATGCAAACCTAGAACTCTCCAAACAAGTAACAAGTGGTGGAACCACTATACCGTCAGAGATACCGGGTTTGAATCCCGACAATGAAGCGAGGAACTTTTATGGTCTTTTTTCATCCCGTGGCTGAGTTAATCGGTCTCAATCAAGGTTTTTCTCCAGGAAACTCTGGTTTTTTTGTTCAGCAAAACATGTAGAGAACACACGCAATTTATGGGCATATTACACATGAGCAGATGAGTTTGTGCTCGGGTGATCCTAATTATTATTATTATTATCTGTTTATTGTTCTGCTTTAGAGCCACCTCTAGGTTAAGGCAGGGACATGTGTCTGGGGTTACATGGAGCCACATGTGGGCTTAACCTGAAAGGAACAGTATTTACAGAATTCTTTAATTACATACCTGAAAATTGTGGAATACCGTAGTATCGCAAACTAAGCAAGATAATATATGATCAAAAGTGCTGGACAAAACGTGAAATATATGTACAAAAAGGTATTTCCTTGGTTGAGGCAGTCCATATTTTCCTTCTGGTGGTGTTCCTGTGTGTGTGTCATAACGGTAGATTTGTGTATGTGCCCATTAGCTTCTGGAGTTTGTAGGTGTGCTGCTGGCAGAATTTATCCAGGTCGATGGTTAGACTGTTTATCAAATCAACCGTGTTTCCTGGGAACATGACTTTGAGGTTGCTGAAACTGATACTCAGCGGGAGCCTTGTGTCCCCTTGACTTCTTCCGGCAATACGGGGAGTTTTTATTAGGCCACTGATATCAAGTCGTCCTGTGATTAGTCTGGCCGTCTGCACGTTCTCGAACAAAAAATTCAGTCAGTTTTGAATAATTTAGTGGCATGGGCGGGTTTGAATAAACTAAAGATTTCTGTCACCAAGACCAATTTCATGGTGTTTAAACACCACTTCGATTATGGAAGGCCGCCAAAGGTAACCCTATATGGTACTCAAATTCCATATGTACAGAACACCAAATATCTGGGTTTAACTTTAGATGATCGTCTCAGGTTTCATGTACATGTCACTAAAATCAATGAAAAAATCAAAAAGTTCGTAGCTGCAGTTGTTAGAATTTCCCGCAAGGAATGGGGTTTATCCAAAAAAACTCTGGTATTGTACTACAAGACGATATTTCTTCCCATTGTAGATTATGGTGCTGGTATTTGGTTTGCGGCTGCTACCAAGGTTACAACTAAAGCCAAGCTTCTGTCCCTGCAACGTACAATGTTGCTTACAGTTATACGCGCTCCAAGGACAGTGTCGACAAATGCCTTACAGGTTATTGCAGGTACCATCCCCTTGGATTTACACATTATTTTCCGAGGTATTGTATATAACTTAAAGAAGGGAAGGGCGTTACAAATATTGAATATCACCTCTAATCCAAATAACAACATAAAGGAGGAAAAACGTAGAATTTGGGGCGAGCTTGTGAATTGCTGGCAGCAACGTTGGGATTTGAGTGAGTATGGAACCATTACAAGAGGCTTCATTCCAGCCGTAAGCTTTGCAATGGACAGGAGGGTGTCGTCTTGGTTTGCTCCCACCATGACAACGAGTTACTTAATCACTGGACATGGCTTAAGGGCCAAACTATTTGAAAGAGGATTAGAACCTGACCCCTACTGTTCGTGCGGTGAGGTGGAATCTTGGAGACATGTCATCCTTGAATGCGGACTGTATACTTCAGACAGGCAGGAATTACTAAATAGGTTGCCAAACCTCACGGAGAATAATTTACCTCTCTTGGTTCAGAGGTGGGACATCTTTGCTTTGCTTCAGGAATTCTCGGCCAAAGTTTTTAAAAGAAGACAGGAGCTAAGAAATCTATTGCAGGATACCAATTAAGGGAAGTGCTGCACATTTGACGACAGAACACTTCGTGTAATGTCATCTTTATGGGATGTTTCTTGTCTACAGCGAGATGATCTTCTGCTCCTGGACACCCAATTCAGGCTTGCATTTGTGGATGGACTCTAAAGTGGAGATAATGTTAATGTTAATGTTTCTAAGTGTTAAGTTAATGTAAGTGTATGTATTTGCTATTTGCATGTAAATAATCGTATAATGTTGCTTTTTTTTCAACAAGTGTACATTGTTCTTAGTTGGAAAATTTTTATTTTTATTTTTTATTTTATTTTTATTTATTTATTTTTTTTTTTCGCTGGCCTCCAAGTTTGGGCAGCCTTGGGGGCGGGATTGCTGGCACCTACCAGTATAGCACTACTTCCGGTAGGTGCAGGATTTGTGCATTACAGCACACATAGAGAATGGTGGATCCAGGTGTTAGTTAATCCCTGGTGGCGAAATGGCCTGAAATAACACTCTTTTTTTCAGGCCTGTCTTGCAGACGTTCTGAGCTTTCTCAGGAGTAAAAGGTGGAGATGGGCTTGTGTCTAGGAGCCACCCTTCATATCAGGACACACACAATCAATGTACAGAAAGACTACAGTATATATAAGAGCATGTATATAAATCTGTATATAAATATTGTATATAAATTGATTAATATTGTATGTAAATTGATTAAGATAACTTGAGAATGTATATACAGTTGTGTGTTAATAAATAAAATAAAATAAAAAAAAAATGGCCGTCTGCACGAGTAGCACAGTGATATCGTCACCTTCCTCGCCACACCGCGTGGAAAAAGCCCGGGTTCGAATCCAGTTGATGACGCGAGGAACTTTAATGGGTTTTTTTTCACTCCGTGGCTGAGTTAGTCCATCTCAGGTGTATAGTAAGGTTTTTTCCCCAGAAACGGGGGTTTTTCGTCAGCAAAACAGACAAATCGACCAAAGAACACACGCAATTTACAGACACAAAACACATGGGTAGACAGACGTAATCAATTAGGACTGACCCTAAGATTTTTTTTTGTGATTAATCTGGCCAGTGCAAGAAGGTTAGCTGCCACAATTCGTTGTTTTCCAGTGTTCCAGGATGAGGAACTTGTTGAAGTGTGTTGTTGGGACCAATACCCAAATAGTTGTTGCATAAAGAGGAATGGGGTAAAGACATCGAAGGAAGTATTTCTTGACCAATTCAACATGGTGTATCTCCGTTAGTTCTTAGCGGATTGCCCACATAGCAGAATACATTTTTGTTTTAGTGTTTAGGACACTAAACACTAAAGTCAGACCCTCATCTTTGTGTCCCAAATCTTTGTGAGTTTTAACTTTTTTTAATGGGTGATCCGTTGATGGTAAGGTTATTATTGTGTGACCTCTTCCAGGTGAATGACATTTGGGCTGTCTTTGCTTGGTTAATCTGAATCGAGGCCAGAAATTGTTCAAGTTGATGGATTTTTTTATTTGCCTGCAGAGTAGTGGTAAGAACCTGCTTTTTGTTAGAAGATATAATGTAAAATTTCAGGTCATCAGCAAATGACTAGAAATTAGTTTGGGATGCCAGGAAGGGCTCTAGCACTGCGGAAAATAGGGTTGATGATAGGACACCCCCTTGTGGGACACCCCTATTAGTAGTGCACGTTGTCCAGAAGCTACGATGTGAGATGATGAGATGTCTATGCTCCAGGATTGATTTAATTATGCTAAGAGTATTTCCTGTAATGTTGAAGTAACGTTGGAGAATGCTGATTAGAGCTGTTATATCTATTTTATCATAGGCCGCTTTATCAAGCTGTGTCCTGTCATTGAAGACTTTCTGGATTCTGATAAGGGTGTCCATGAGGTTGCTATTTGTAGATCTCTCCTCAATCACGATATGGAGGTGCGGGGGCCAGTGATTGAAACCTCTACCGTCAGAGAGGACTTTTGTTATTTGTTTTTTTTTTAGGAGCATTAGCAACTAAGGCCATATTTCTCCGGGTATATGCGGTGGTCATTCCTTGACCCTTACCGCATCCTCCGTATTTGATGGGCACGGGCTTGAACCCCGGTCTAATCAAGAAACGTGTGCTATGCACTGCTGCTCCTGCCCACCTGGCTACGGAAGCGCCGTCACAGAGGACAATATACCATATGCAATAGAACTTCATTAAAAAAAGACATCCATTTTGAAAATCTGTCATTTTAATATGGTCAAGCCTTATAACATCTACAATGACAGTTCCAGGATTTTCTAAATGGGCAGCTAAGGATGTGTTCCAGGGAATCATTAAGCTTTAATTACCACGTAGCACGAAAAAGATCCATTATTATTTTGATCGTTAGAGGCAGGAATATAGTTCCTTTATGTCCCTCTCTCCAAATAATTCAAAGTTTATCCTACAAAAATATTCAAACACCACGTTTAGAAAAACACGTTTAAATTAACAAAGTAATATAGTGCAGGCCCACCTCTCACCCCAGTGATATTATCGATCCGTCTGGAACACTTTCGACCAGTTCCTTGTAGCAGACAACAGGGATATGTGTCCATTTCTTCTTTAGTGAATTCTCCACTTTAGAAGGGACGCAGTGGCTACACCCTGATCCTGCATTCCACTTCACCAAGGTGTTCGTCGGATTCAGGTCAGGGCTGGCCAAGCCACTCAATCCATGCTTTTATACAGCTCTGCTTTAGGAGATGGTCCATTTCCACGGAACTGCTAGAGTTGAGTATTACAAAATTGTCCAAACGTGCACAGTTTTTGGCAGTATTAACCAACTGTCTGAGAGTCAATCAGCCAATCGCAATCCATTTCGTTACGGTAGATGTAATATGGATGCAGTAATACAAAGTGGAGAATGCTTCTTTACACATTATTAGGATCGGCAGCTCTGCCACATGAAAATCCATGCCACATATCTCCTACGGATCGTTTGGCACATCTACATCGCCCTGAAATTGCTGAAGATAAACATAAAAAAAGGCACCCGGGGTGGATGGGATCTATCCAGTTATATTAAAGGAGGCAGCAAAGGAGGTAAGCAAACCCTTAGCCATAATTATGAGAGCTTCCTTGGACTCAGGGGAGGTACCCATTGACTGGAGTAAAAGTAACCCCAATCCACAAAGGAGGTTCAAAGGGAGACAAGTAATTACAGACCAGTTAGTTTAACTTCTGTTCCAGGTAAATTAATGGAGGCCCTGGTTAAAAAAGCATTGCAGGATCATCTAGACAAGACTTCAGTTCGGACACAGCAAGGTTTGTTAAGGGGAAGTCATGTCTGACCTATTTGATTGGATATTATGATGTGGTCACAAAGGAACTGGATGCAGGGAATAACTTTGATAGCATATATTTGGATCTTAGAAAGGCTTTTGATACTGTTGCACATGGAAGACTGCTAAACAAATTGGAGGCAAATTGCTCTGTCTTCTCCCACTCAACCATCCCTTGGATAAAGGCATGGTTGAGTGGTAATCAGTGGACACTGCTCTTCGTGAACTAAAGTTATTAGTGGAGTTACTCAGGGTTCAGTGTTGGGTCCATTATTGTTTTCTGTATTTATATGTGATATTGATGATGGTATATCAGGCTTAATGTCCAATTTTGCAGACGATACAAAGGTTGGCAGGGTTGTTAAGGACACTAATGACAGTACGCTGCTGCAACAGTATCTAGAAAAGTTGAGCAGATGGGCTGAGGTGGCAGATGTAAAGTACTACACATGGGAAGCAGTAACTCTGTGGTACTACAGTGACATAAGGTATGTTCGTGTCAGACGGCACCTGGGATTTCTCCCACCTCCGCTCCGTTCTACACTGACAGTGCTAGAGAACGAAAAGGACCTGGGGGTAATTGTGCAGGCAGATATATGAAGTTTTCTGAGCAGTGCAGACGGGTGGCAAGAGTAGCTCATGGTGTCTTGTCAATGATATACAGGAATTTTTCTAGCAGGGATAAGGAGGTGATTATTCCCTTGTATAAGGCAATGGTCACGCCACACCTTGAGTACTGCGTACAGGTCTGGAGGCCTCATTTCAAGAAGGATGTAGAGCTGCTGGAACGAGTACAGAGAAGGGCAAAAAGATTAGTGAATGGAACAAAAGGTTGTTCTTACGAAGAAAGGCTTAAGTTTTGCAAATTACGGTGTCTGGAGACTAGGCACCGGCGAGGTGATCTGATAGAGGTGTATAAAGCCTTGAATGGTTTGAGCATCTCAATGCTGATGGGATTCTTCCTTTTGCTCAGAATAATCACCTGAGAGGGCATAAATTCAAATTGAGGAAAGTCAGATGTAGGATAGACGTGAGGAAATTTGCCTTCAGCCAGCGGGTGGTTGGTTGGTGGAACAGACTTCCATCCCTTGTCGTGGAAGTTGATAGCCTCAATAAGTTTAAGGCTCAGGTGGACAGGTATTTCGAAAGACCGGAGGGGTGAAACGGAAGTGTTTTTTTTTTTTTTTTTTTGGCTGATGCTGCATAAGCTTGCTTTGTTGCATCATATGCCTCTACTAATTCTAATGCTAATAAAAGCTAAAATCTAGATGTGTTGACTTTGCAACGATCAAACGTGCAGTTCTCAAGCGTGGTCACAAATTTCTGATATGGTATCCAACAATTGAGCCGCTTTCAACACTGTACACGTCTAGCCACGATGGGTACCGTATTTGTGATATCTCTGCGCATTTTCAGACCAGTTTCCGCTTTGAATGCGCTATTCACTACATTAAAAAGATGTCGAAATACTTTTGGCAGGACAGTGAATATAACAGCGCGAGGCCTTAGAATATCTAATGGGGTTGATCTTGTTTTATCACTAGTTCCCAACGAATGAGCCCAGCATTTTGGTGTGGCCGCGACTTTGTGTGCAGCGAGATTGGGAAAAAACTTCATTGAGTTCAATGGAAATCACTATTTAGGTGAATATTCGCGACTCTGTATTCCTGGCACATGAATATAGTCACAATACACCTAAACAGAGTCAATTAAGGTGAATATTCGTGACTGCACACCTAAATAGAGTCATGATTTAGGTGAATCGTGAATCTATATTCGTGTGCCACGACTATAATAAAAAGTAACTCAATACGGTGACTCGAGTGACAAAAGGTCGAGAGGCGAAAGGGCGGAGCTGTAAAGGCAATGTTTTTCGCGTTGATCTAGTGCAGATTTACAAAGAATGAAAACATAAAGAGAGCAAAAACAAATAAGCTTAACAATTTTGGGATTTTGTTTTTATGAATCTGCTATTTGGTCATAGTGTTCCTATAGTTTCTCTCATATTATATCTGTGTTCGCAAACCGATTTTCATGTTGAATGGGATGAAATATATGACTAGAGAAAAATTCTACTTCCTCCGCCTGATCAGCTAACTACAGCTCGACTAGGTGGGAGGGAGACATTAAGAATTCCTTCTGTCTCCGACGAAATTTGTACTATGACCTCTCCAAATATGTGATAAGTGGCGAAACTACTCTTCATAAGAATCAGTCCTCGAGTACAAATATTCAGGTGAGAAAAATAGTTTTTTTGAAGGAAACTAAAGTCTAGAGGAGTTTTTTTAAACCAGGGTGCCGCAACAACATTCCAGGGGGTCCCACGTAATTTGGGTTTAAGTTACTTAAACCTTTTTTTAAGTATTTATTTCACTATAAAAAGGTACATCTTTATAATAACTATCATACAACATTTTTTTAATATTATATATACTGTGTATATATATAGAGAGAGAGAATCGGTAGAAAATTGAGTAGGGGTGCCACAAAATAAAATAAATTACTAAAAAAGGTCATAAACCACTGGTCTAGAGTGTTAACCATGCTGTGAGAAGCCTTCAACGTGTAATAAAATAAAATATAAAATGGACCAAATGAATATGGGATTCTTCCTCTTGCTCATATTACGCAATTTATTCCCCCCCAGCGGGCATAAATTCAACTTAAGGAAAGACAGTTGAAGAATAGATGTGCGGAAATTTGCCTTTACCCAGAGGGTGGTTATTGCCAGAACAAACTTCCATCTCTCGCTGTGGAAGTTTATGGCTTAAATAAATTCAAGGAAGAACTAGACAAACTTTTGGAGCGAACGGATGGGTGAAATGGGAAGGGGTTTTTTTTTTTAGGCTGATACTGTAAAAGCCTGCTTTCTTGCATCATGTGCCTCTACTAAGGTTAAAGTTACATAACTGTTACGCGGGTTGCAGAGAAGCTAAACATCACAGGTGATGTTGTCATTGCTCAAACTGTGAAAGCTACGGTTGAAGGAATGGGCACCGTGTTAAGGTATATACATATATAAAAAAAAACCCTATATGGAAATATTTCTCATAATACAACCATTTTATGATAACTTTGAACAACTGCATTTGTTAAAATAATATTCCTTTGACTTAAATATAAACAGTCAGTAGTGACTGTAAATTTAATTTTTTATGTAATCAAATGAAAAAAAAATTGTCCTGTCTCTACTGGAAGTAAAATAAATAAATAAAAACAAATATGATTTTATGAAACAAATTACTTCGAATTACTTTTTTACTTTTTTTCAAATTACTTTTTTACTCTGAAACAAATTACTTCGAGAAGTGTGATAATCCCTTACTAATTAAAAGGTAACGAATGACTACTGCTACATATGCAAAACATACTACCATTATGACAACTTATCTATAAGTGCAGTTCTATATCTTGAAGATGAGGTGTTTTAAAGTCTTTCTAAGAATATACAATTGAGTATTTAAAGAAATAAATGAATAATAAACGAATAATAATTTGTTTATTATTACCTCTGCAGTAACAGAAAAGGTAATAAATACATTCTACAATTTTAATATAGAGACTCAAAAAGAATTAAATAAATATCATATACATGTATTTAAATTTTATATAAATGTGACAAGAAATTTCATTAGAAGCCATGTATATTCGTTTTAAAATAATATTGTTTTGAAGTTAACGTTGTTAGTGGTATCATATTAACCACACCTGTTAATCGAATTTTCTAGACCACAACGGATGGTTTGCTTATACATGGTTGAAAAAAAATGTCTGCAGCGTAGTAGAACTAAGGTAAAATAACTTACCTCATTTTTTTTATTTTAATTAAAATCCTCAGAAAAATTACAGATCAAAGTACACATAAAATCAATACTGTCAACTTCTAATATCCAAATGATTAGTTACCAACGAAACTAGTTTCCATAATGAGTAAATATCGAGTGTATAACTTAGAGAACAACAAACTATGCATACTAATACCTTTAGCTTCTTTCCTAAACGACTTTGACTATGTTGCTATAGCAACGTGTTGCTAACACGATCGAAAGAGGGCGTACCCAACTTGCCGTTATAAATAGAAAAATAATGCACAAAATAAAAATAATGATTTATATTAGAAACTCTGAAACTCTTGAAATTTACTTTAAGAACAATTAATAATTAAGGCTTGGAATCTTCCTAAAGGTAACGGTTAAAATCCATTAACTTATTTAAAAATCATTTGGAATTTCATTAAATAAGAATCACTTTAATTAGCGTAATTAATGCTCAACCTACAGTGACGTTAAAATGGTTAATGTAATAACTATTATTTTTTTTTAATTCCTCTATGATGAACAGAAAACAGCAGTCCTTCATGAGACAATTAATTGAATTCTTTAACAGATCGAACGTTTTAATATATGGTAATGTATGGCTGCAAATGCATTATACAAAATTTAAACTAAGACTTAACGTACCAGTTGCTGTGCTTTGTCTAAATATTCGTTTGTTTTATGTATAATTATCCAAAATAGCAGGTCGAAAATAAACTCTCCAGATTAATTTTTTTTCTTTCCTGCCTATTAATTACATTCATTAATTAAAAGACATTTCACTAATAACGGTGATAAATTTTTAGTGTCAAAAATAATTCTATTACTTACTGATGATTTTCACTAATAAGCAATACATTATTCAATTTTCACTTTTAATGAGAACTTCTTCCCAGGGTAACAATAATTACAAATTATTCTTAAGCTGCTTATATTTAAATATTAAATATATCCGATAAAATGGAAAATAATCGTGATAGTCTAATACCATTATATTTAATGAGTACTGCGCACAGGTCTGGAGGCATCATTTTAGGAAGGATGTGGATTTGCTTGAGCGTGTACAGAGAAGGGCAACAAGATTCGTGAGGGGAACGAAGGGGTCCTCTTACCAAGAGAGAAGCTTAAGTTCTGCAAATTGCAGCGGCTGGAAATTAGGCACCTGAGAGATGATCTGATTGAGGTGTATAAGGCCTTGAATGAGTTGAGCACGCTGAATTCTGATGGGATTCTTCCACTTGCTCAGGTTACTAACCTAAGGAGGACTAATTCAAATTGAGAAAAGACAGCTGTAGAATAGATGTATAGAAATTTGCCTTTAGCCAGCGGGTAGTTAATTGCTAGAACAAACTTCCATCTGTCGTTGTGGAAGTTGATAGCTTAAATAAATTCAAGGAGGAACTGGACAAACTTTTAGAGGGAATGGTTGTGTGATTTTTTTTTTTTTTTTGGCTGATGCTACATAAGCTCATACGCTTGCTTTCTTGCATCACATGCCCATATTATTATTACTATATAAATATTTTTAATCTTTTCATACTTAATAGAATGTAAAAAAATTAATCTCCTGTTACGTTTTTTTTTTTTTAATATTTGTTTCTGTGTGGATCTACTCTTTATGTACTATGCTCTCTTGTAACGTAAATTATTATTACATTTGTATTATTAAATATGAAACTGTGTGTGTAACGTGAACACTGGTACCACGAAAGAAGATGGTAATTATTAGTTAATCGAAAGTAAAATTTAGTTAATAAATGTAAGTTAGCTAAATCTAGAAATATAATGTACTTCTTTAAACAAAATGAAATTGCCCAAGAATTTGTTTCTTTTCCTTTTTTTTTTTTTCATAACTTAGATTTCGAATCTTCTCTCAAAACTGCCTCCCTGGCGGTCTTTGACAGTGAGAATTACAGTAGGTGAAAATTGAAATAAAATACCACATTAACAACATGAAGTTCCTTCTTTTCGGTAGCACTCATGGCGAGCACAGTGGTTACGATCAAGGTATTTCCACGCCGTGTGGAAAATGCCTAGATTTCGAATCCCACCGTAACGGTTAAACTCACTGTGTGGCCGAATTTTTTAACATAATATTTAAATTCAACTAATTTATCTGAATCTGATATATGCAGTGAGAGGCGCGGCCTGGGTCAAAAATTCTTACCGGGAAAAACAAATAGAATGTATCGGAGGTCAGAGTGTAATATTGAAATCACACCAGCCTCCTTCGACTTCCGGGGTTTCCCCGGTAAGTCTCATGGACAGTCCGCCTCTGGATGCCGTCCATGAAGACCATTCATTTAAAAACAAGATTAAAACTTATAAAAAGTTTCTGCAGAAAGTACATTGTTTATAGGCTAGCGAAGCAGTTAAATATGTGGGCGCGAACAAAAAAACACTTATGACGTTGCACGAACGTAAAAACGATAATAAGTAACTGTATGTACCAAACTAAGGGGCCCATGTATAAAACTTTCACCGATTGTTAAGTTTGCTGGTTCGATCAATGGAAGCATTTACCAAGGTCTAACGTACGTAACTTTTATTGGTTATGTGACACTATTACGGTGCGTGCATAAAACAGGTTTGTCACCGACACAAACTTTTAACATTTCAGACTACCGGTAAACGATGTCATTTATCGAATATGCAAACTTAACGGTTGGTAAAAGTTTTATGCATGCGATTCTAAGACAGCAATGAGATCCAACCTTTGCTATTCTAGTTTTAGTAAGTATGGATATATGTATTTACTAATAACATTTATTCCTTGTTCTTAGCTGCCCAATGTAATTATTTTTCTTTCATCTAACCTTCCACTTCGATACTACCTTTTCCTGTCGAACTTATTTTTGTTATCTTATGCATTGACATCTATGTAATATACAGGGTGTCTCAAAAATATTGGCACAAACGTTTAGGGGGGGGGGGAAGATTACATCTAAAGGAATGTGAATCGCATAGTAACTCATAACGGGAAACGTCACCGTAAGTCGGTACACGGTGCTGTTCATCAATTCGCGAGAGGAAAAATTTCTGGTTTACTCAATCAAGCAGTAGTCGCCGCACGAAGAGCATGCATTGATATACGAACTGTGAGCTGGCAGACATGCACCTAATGTATGGATTAGCAGAGGAAGAGTCGCTCAACGAATTTATGGAGAACGCTTCCCAGACAGACATGTACCGGACCACCGTTTGTTTGCGCGTGTGCATCAAAATTTGTGCGACTATGGGTCATTTAGAGGTAACATGAGTAATGCGGGCAGACCACGTTCGACGCGAACTCCTGCCATGGAAGAAAGTGTTGAATGCCGTCCAGAATAATCCTACTACCAGCACACGTGCCGTTGCCTCTGCCTTAGGAGTATCTCGTTGCAGTGTACAGCGTGTCTCGCACGACGATTCCTTACACCCCTTTCATCTCCAAAGGGTTCAGTTACTGCTCCCCCTCAAGGTCATCCTGCACGTGTGGCTTTTGGACAGTGCTTTCTCCAAAAAAAGTGTTCAACAAGACTTGAATTTTCCAGCCTATGTTTTGTTCACGGATGAGGCTTATTTCACTCGGGAAAGTTTATTCAATCAGCACAATGCTCTTGTGTGGGATCACGACAACCCACACTGTATGCGACCCCATGCGGCACAACATCGCTTCGCAATAAATGTGTGGGCAGGTATGGTCGGTGACTGCTTAGTCGGCCCATACCTGTTACCATCCCGCATGAACTCCGCTAATTATCGGATCTTTCTTGAACAAGTTTTACCAGGGTTACTTGACGATCAAATGTGAGACGCAACATTTGGTTTCAACATGACGGGGCGCCTGCCCATTATGGAAGGCGTGTTCGTGACCATTTGAACAGGCGTTTTGGGCGTCGATGGATTGGCCGTGGTGGACCCGTTGCCTGGCCCGCACGCTCACCTGATTTATCGAGCCTTGATTTCTTTCTGTGGGGGCCCTTAACTCTATCGTGTATGAATCGCCTGTGGAGACGGAAATGGATCTCGTGGCGAGACTCGTCTGCGCTGCTACTACTGTCAAAGAAACTCCAGGTGTGTTCGACAATCCATGCTGCGTCGGTGTCACGCATGCATCGCGTCTCATGGTAGAACCTTCGAACATCTGTTGTAACATCATGAAATACATCCATCTCGTACTCCATTATTAATATTATATCAAATAAATGTTTGCCACTAATTACTGTCTTGTGTCATTTCTGCTTCTTGTGCCTCTGCTACTACTTCCCCGTGACGTTTCCGGTTATGGGTTCCTACGCGATTCACATTCCTTTAGATGTTACTTACCTCCCCTAAACGTTTGTACCAATATTTTTGAGACACCTTGTATACAGGAACACATTCAATGTCCAGCAGGGTATATTTGGTTACAATGAGTATCTAATCATCAACTCCTGATAAAATTATCCCAAATTAGCAAGTCTACGCTCCTCCTTTCTTTTAAAAGCACGTGAGGCAAAGGTGTTCAGCGCTATAAATGCTACTTGAGATGGATATGTGGGGGGGTGGTTAGTTTTGTGGCGAGGAGGATGTTAATACTTTTTTTTTTATTATTAATATTATTATTTATTTATTTAATAATAAATCACGTTAACCTTCCAGACCCACCTCTTTTAACTTTGTATTTCTCAATTAAATTCCCCCCTTAATTTACCCCCCTCCACGTTAACACCTGACTTGTATACTGCACAGAAGATCACAGATTCTGGGGGAATAATAGTTCGTGTATGTCTCCTCTGGACTGGCTGAGTATTCAGAATGACTCAATACTACACATGATAAACATATACAAATTTGTTTATTTCACAGTATATACATTAAAGAATTGTATCATACAACATCAATTGGTATAATGTTAATAACTGGCATTATATGTGTGTTAAGATGTAAAATTAATAGCAAATGATATAATATGTCTCTTCGTGTCTTTCTGCTTTTTCTCCTTCTGGTTTAGGTTACATCTCATAACATTATTTTTTCTTTCTAACAGTTAAACTTCCCAACTGGAATTACCTCAGTGGGCTTAACACCTCTATGGATATTGTCCTAGATTTATAAATCCCCGCTATAATCTTTCATTAATTTATCCCTTCCAAAATAATTCAATCTTAATATCTTGTAACGTTTCAAGTACATAGAACACCTTTACTCCTTAACTTAGAACATACCAGTCTCAAGTACATGTATCTAAATCTTCCTTGCTTTAACTTATCCTTGAGATGAAGTACATACATCTATGAACCCTTTTCTTCCTTTTATACTAATCAATACCAAATCTACTATCAACTAAATAAACATTTTTCTAAAGTCCTTCTCTTCAAATCTACTATCAACTAAATAAACATTTTTTTTTAAAGTCCTTCTCTTCAAATCTAGCTTAAAATTATTATCTCGTACTTAACTTAGGGAATCACTCTTTACACTACCTTTTCTCAGTTCAGGGGCGACTCATCATCAACAGCATAGGGCATCATCAGGCTCCAACTGGAATTTTTCATCGGCAAAGTACTGCTGTTCATCTACAGGGATTCTCCTACGTTCAGGAACTCGCTCTTCTTTACATACGGCTATTAAATAAGTTGCTCCGGCCTGCTTTTTGGGCGTCTGATCAGTTCGACGAAACTGGGAAGCATAATAGGATTATCAGGACTCTTCTTACTGCTTTATCAGGAAGCCTGGCTATGTAGCTCTTCCTTATCGTTCTATGGTGAGGCTTTTCGATCCTTTTTACTCAGCTCCAGCATAGGTGTTTCCATCTTTCAACGGTTATCTTCTTCCTATTTCAACAACTCTTAAACAGCATCTCCCGCTACTTTCTGGCGATTCTCCCGGCACTTCTCGGGATTTCTTTCCAGCCGCACATCACTCAGGCATCTCCACGGGAACTCTCCAAACTTCCACACTGCCAAAACTCACAACTCTCACAAAAAAAACTCCTCCTCCTCTTTCCTGTCTTGTATCTCCTTTTTGTTTCAGCCGCTCATTCTAATTTTTATCCAATCGTCGTTCGTTCTTCATCATCTCATTATTCTCATTCGCTCTCTCCTACTTCTTCCGTTTTTCTTGGCCCTTCCCTCTCCTGGGGTAACTTCCTGTTTACGCAATTTCCCGCAACTTCGATGAACTACTGGGCGTCTAGAAATTTCTAGATATTTCCTTGTGATCATTCCCGATTCACTTACCGCTATTAGTCCACTCTGTTTTTTGTCTACCGCTCCTTGGAAATTAATAAGTGCTCAAGGAGTCGGTCTGTTTCATCTAGTGGCAGCCATTTCCACATAGTGTATATCGCATCCAGGGTTTCCTTCACCCTCTTAGTTCTTAAAATCTTCCTCTCCACAAGGGGGAGTCGGTTCCCTTGTTCTTTCCTTCCAAAGAGTTGCTCACTTTCTGTTTATGCGACCATGAACTGGCCTTGCGGTGCTCCCTTTGTACTAGTGTTCCAGTGCTCCCATTGTCTTGTGTACCGTCCTGCTACCCCCCGTTGTTACGTCAATCCTCCCCTACTTGACTGTATGGTACAGAGCGATCGCAATCTAAGCTGAAAATCATCCTATGTAAATAATATTATTTAATATATACATATTTTTTCTTGTTATGTTATAATATTTATAACATAACATTCGCTAGGATAAGTGTAAGAATTTTGTTCTTACAGATAAGCGCAGATTTATTTCCCATTGTGAAGGGATCTGAAACAAGCAGGAGTTCAAGCCTGGAGTCTTGATAATATTGACAATCGAAAATATGGTCAATACTCTCTTCCTGTCAGAGAAACAAAGTGAGGTAGGAGACAATCCTAATTGGAATAATTTGCTGTTGATACTCCCGTGACCGGCGAGTAAAAATGTACCATGCAATCCAGGTGCAAACCACAAAGATTCTCTCTTTCTAAACTCCTTCACCGATGGTAAAAACTCTGGTCGCGGCGCAAAGTTCTGAAGCTGACCGGTCTCTTTGCCATTTATCTAAATGAATGGAACGAAGCCTTTCCTCAGATGTTAAAGCAGCATCTAGGTCAAGTTGCACATCATCCAAAATAACAAGTATTGATTTCTTCAGGTGATACATGTATCTGTATTGCATTTCATAGTGTAGAGGTAATTCTCCTAATAACACCAAGAAAGCCATAGTAGAAGTTGTTCTGCACTCCCGTGACATCATTAGGCAGAAGCTGTTTCATAATTGCAGACTTGTTGGCCCTATGTCCCGAATCTCCAGCTGCATAAGCAATGATAGGTAAAAAAAAAACACAACTATAGTATAACCTGAGTGAATGACCTCTCAGGCCCCATTCCTGCCTGGTTACTTGTCTCAATCTGGATAAGAAAGACTTACACTTCTCTTTCACATACCTTGCACGTTGCAGAAAACTTAAGGCATCAAGTTGAATACCTAAATATTTTGTTATGGCTGTATATTTAATTGTTTGTCCGAAGTAGGAAACTAAAGGAAATGGAAAAACTGAATCGTGAAGCAAACGAATTTTTCACTTAAAGGTATCAGAAGTTAAACCTGTTACTAAGCAAAATGGCCACTACAGCAATAGAAATATCACTCAGAAGATCGAAGAACCTACAGGAGAGACAAAACAGCGTGATTACCGTATGCAGGGCATTGCGTCGAAACGGTTTTCATGGAAGTGCTGCTATATACAAACACGTGATCACAAAAGTCGTTGTTCAGTTGATAGTTAAGCATACCGTGGTAGCAGAAACTGCACCTGGAGAAGTGGAAATGTGTTCTCTAGAGTGATGAATTGAGTATATGATGTTTCAGAATCCGGGCTTGAAGACAAAGAAAAAAACGCTTTCCACGTGAGCTTAGATGTATGAGCTTTGAAAAACAGGGAAGGAAGTGGATTTTTTTTTGGGCGCAGGAATCAACAGATTATCAAGAGATGCACAATCAACAGATTATCCTACCATGATAATCTTAATGTCAGCAGACCAATGCTATGGCAAAAAGAGACTGTGTTACCCCTGAAGTGGTAGGCATAGAACTCAGATCCTAACCATTAATCATCTGTAAAATGAACTGAAGAGGCAAAATCAACCATGGAATCATACCCAAAGAACGAAGAAATATTTGCATTTAAACTTGCCAAAAATTGGTGGAAAGCTTTTCACATAAGCTAACTGCTATACTGAACGCCAAAGGTTGGCTTCGACTTGGTAATAGTACTTATTGTGTACTCAGTGACACAATAAGTACTTTTGATAACAAAGGTCTGAATATAACAGCATATATGAGGTAAAATTACTCATATATGCATTACTCAAAAGAAGTTAATTTACAAAGCTGTCATATACAATTTGTTGAACAAAACTTTGAAAGTAAAACATCAAAAAGATAAATTAAGTTGGGTTGAAATACGCAGCGTCATAACTGTTATCCTTCTACCGCATGGAAAAGGATTTGAATTCCATCTAAACGGGAGAAATTTATAACCCTACCCCCCCCCCACTCTGGCCGAGTTTGTGTATTAATGGCGGCGGTTAGATGGTTTTCTTCTGGGGGAAAGTAAGTTTTCTAAATCGACTAAATCTCAGTGAAAGGGGGGAAAAACACTGACTAGTCAGGTCTATACTTTTGTTACATTGTGCTTCTAATGCTATATCAAAAGAAGCATGTTTATTGTTTTTGAAGTAAGCTGTACATAGTTTGTATGAGGAATTTCCAAACTTTACCAACAAACAAGTCACATAGGTGAATTTCTCGCACCAACAAGAAAACAGTATTAATTTTTGTCTTATCCGGCATTAAGACGTTTCAGTCCTCTAACATTAAGATTTCTTTGAATTTAACTTTTAAAAATCAAAATAAGTTTTTGACGCTTGCAGCAGCTGTTTAAAGTCGTCCACCTATCTCTGTATATCACACCACATTACTGACTGGTGGACGTAGTTCCTTCAAATCTACATTCCATATCCATTGCACGAGGAATACATGTTATCCTTCCCTGAGGAGAAGGTTAGGCACCACTGCTAGATAGATTGCCAAAGATCATCTTTAAGACATCCTCCTTTATCCTTGGGATACGCGTGGTCCTTCAATCATCTGTACTATGCATCGTTCGCTACATCATACCAATTTCTGGAAGTCCCAGAAGTAGTAAAATACGGTTCTTAAAGGAAAACATTCCTGCTACAGTTGAGCTCTTATGTTGTCATTAGTTTGTAAGATAAACATGGAGAGTTAGAGTTTATGGGAAATTTTTGTGATTTGGGAATAAATTATTCTATGATATGGTAAATCCTTGATATGGAAAGGTAATTTTTGACATTTAAGTGATGCATATATGAGAAGGATACTGAATTTAGAAATAAGAGGTTATAGATGTGGAAATTGAATAGCAGTCAAATGGACGAAAAAGTAAATGCAATTTACAGGTACTGAAATTGCAGATGTGTGGAAAAGGGGTGAACTGTGAGTAAACAAAAACAGCCGCCCGTACTAGGGCAGGAGTGGTGATTAGCGAACGGGCGGAAAAGCGTTACTAGAAACAAAACAATGGGACAGTGAAATGCGGGTGATTAAGAAACGTGTGATCTATGCGGCATCTGGACATAAGTCCCATGGGCTGGCATTTGTGTCGGAAAAGACAGTCACTGTGGCGACTTTTTGGCATTGTTTAGCAAGTTGACATTTCGCAAAGGTAAAAATACTAAAATGGCTATCCTGGGAGACATGAAAAGTTTGTGCTGCCCTGAGAACTAAAGAAAAAGGCTTGATTTGCACATGGGGCAAAAAGGTTATGGTAATTTTAACAAATATAAAAGAGGGAAAGTTAGAATTCTCGGGATTAGTAGAGTCCTGTGGGAGGAGGTTCTAACGAGGGCGAAAAAGTAGAAAGTCATGAGTTGCGGAGTGGAAGTGGAGTTCACATCTCGTGATAGCAAAAGGGAAAAGAAGAAAAATGGGTGAGAGAAAGGGGTAGTGAGGCATAGGGGGCGCGAGTAACTGCAGACTGAAAGAGATGTTTTTTTGGAAGTATGAAAGAGTGGGAAAAATGTGTTGAAAAGTTTAACGTTAAGGTAAAAATGAAAGAAAGCCTGTCCGGCACAGAAGGCAGTCATCGGGTGATCGGAGTGGCCAACAACGAAATCGCAAGCTGTACCTGCGAAGTTATGTCGTGTAAGAGACTACACTTGTATCTAAGGTCCGGCCTGTTGAGAAATAGCCAGCTGTGCAGACATGTGAGCAAAGAAAAGAAAAAGCCTGTCCGCGACTAAGGAAAACAGAGTGCCCAAGAAATGGAAGGCAGCCATTGGGTCATCGGCGTTCCTAGCAACGAAATCGCAAGCTGCACCTCCGAAGTTATGTCGTGTAAGAGCCCTACACTTGTGTCTAGGGTCCGGCCCGTTGAGAAATGGCCAGTTGGTCAGACATGAGCCAAGAGTTCTGGAAAATTATCTGAAACAGATTCAGGAGAAAGCAGATAATGGAAAGCCCTAGATGACTGGAGAGCCTCCCTGGAGAAGAGAAGATAAGATAAAGGTAGGCGAGCAATATATTAAATACATTCTAAATTAACAAGGACTGCTAGTAAAATAGTACGGTAATTAATGAGAGTGGGTAGCACTAGAAAGTAAAGCGAAAGATAAGTTCTCTGAGGTAGATATACTAACATGAGTTTATGTTAAAAAGGGATTAGTGTATAATGCAAGGGAAACGAAGGAATGAGTAATAGATGAAATTGATGTAGAGATAGTTGTGTTAGAAGGGAAGTAAAAGGGTTTAAAGAAAGACGAGAACACCTCAATCGCTGCTGAGACTGAATCGGTAGAGTACCTTATCCCATTGCGCTGCTGTGCAGTCCTTGTGTTCGATGCACCACTAAACGGTGTCTCCGACGGCCGGTGTTAAAGGGACACAGCACACTATCCGTCAGGCAAACAGGCGACCTTTATGGAGTCGCCCGGCCACAGTAAACCGTGATATCTTGCGTCCTGTGCAGCTGGGTTGCAATGGATCCCGCTGTCTGGTGTCGGTCCCTCTTGGCCTCTAGGAGTATATAGCTGTCATCATTGGGCGTTATTTTTCGTGGACGACCACCACTGGTTCTTCGAACAGCTGTACTCTTTCTGAAGGCTGATCACGCACGTGAGACGATGCAGAACTCTGCAGCCACACTCCTCGCATTCGACCCCGGGTAAAGTGATCCAGCGTTGTTTACTGGCCATTTCGTTGTCTGTAGCACTATATGGAACCAATACAGCCTGTAACAATCGTGCTCACCATTAGGTAATTTGCACATAACTGCTGCTTTTATCTGTTTATGTGAGCCATCTCAACAGATTCAAATTTTTTGCATGTGCACCTGCTTTCTACTGAACGGCTACAGTTATGCAAATCGCCACAGGCTGTTTCGTTTGATTTTGTGGTTGTAACCTTTAGAAAGTGTTGGTCCTTAAGTTTTGCACACCAGTGTATGTGTTAGAAGGGAAGTTTAGGATTCTGACTATGCTTTAAATGATAATTAAATTATATGAGCAAATCTGAATAGTGTCTTCATTGAAGATATGTACAATTATTTTATCTGAATGATTAGTAACAAAGAGGGAAATTAGGATACTGAAGATTTGTCTACAAGTATATTGAGAACAGAGTTGAATGATGAATGTAGCATTTTGATTATGAAAGCATATATGAAACAGGATTGTATCCAGGAGTAAAGAAAATATGTATAGTAAATGTATAAGTGTTAGGAGTTAATTAGATAAGAATGAATCGTGTTTTTTATATTATTGTAAAATCAGATTAACAAGTGAAGAGAAATAGAATAAGAATCTATGCAAGGTATCTCCGAGTCAACTTTGTATATCATGATCATAGTTATTATTTCATCAGTTTATTCCCATAAGGAAATCACTCCGGGACGGCAAAGTGCCAGGAGGGTGCAAATTACATATCAGGGTACGTGATGCTACGTGCAGTGGGTTACATATACTGAACACGTAGTCTCGTCCCGAAATATTATATACATTTTATATAGTATTTACAAATTAAATGATTCTGTACATACATTATACAACTCATATTTACAATTCAGTAATTCCATATATATTTACACAGCTGTTAGGGAAGGTATTTTGCCAGTCAATAGCTTACCAAATTATTGTTATTCTTAAAGTGGAAAGAATAATTTTTACTCAATTCTTTGGAAGTTGTCACTTTGCAGCCGATTCATATTTCGGTAAGTCTGTAAGATCTCTTTTCGGTATGTTGCATCCTCAGTTTTTCGGCATCTATGTGCAGAGAGTTAAATGTTTTTGCTGCATTTGATGGGAAGAATCTTTGCAGAGTACTAAGATTGTTCAGGACTGGACGCAGTGGATGATTTACTCCTCCGCAACGTCTATCAGTGGCACCTGGTTTGACTAGAATATTATCCAGGACTGGAGCATCCACTCTGCCTGTGAGCATTTGTGCGAGAGTATGTATGCTCCTGTTAATTGTCCGCTGCATCCAAGGTGTGATGTTAAGGTTTGAGTAGAGAATGGCCCTTGAGATAGTAAAAGGGTGGCAAGCAACTCTGTTAAGCCATCGCAAGAACAGTACTCGATCCCAAAGACGGACTTACGTGAATCGGGAGCTGAGGACCAGATTTGAGAGGCGTACATTGCAATTGGCAGAACACACATTAAAATGTACTTGGTCGCTAGCTGAGGATCCCTAATTTCTACCAGTTCTTGTCTAGGCCCATAAAGCAGCGAATATTTTTGTATTCATATGGGCGAAGTGTTGAGCAAAGGTGAGTGTCATCCCACTTAAGACCCAGGTCAAGGTGAGCTTGCACTTTTTTCACACTAGGCCCGTTCACAGAGATCGAGATGTTTTTATTCTGTTTGAGTTATGGTCATTTGGGCAGACTTCTGTGCATTATTTCAGAGCCCCATGCAATCAAAATGACTCTCAAATTCTTATTCGCCATCTGACAAATACCTTCTGTTGATTCGTGGTCTTTGGAAGTGAAGAATTTTACATCGTCAGTATGTTATAAAATTGCAATACTGTGCAAGAAACGGCTCTAGGGCGGCCGCAAAGAGGGTAGCCGAAAGGACCCCCTCCCGTGGCACTCCTCGCGAGATAGTAGAGCAAGAATGTAGCTTTATGTATGTAATAAATTTCATGTTTTATTTCCACTTTGAGTCGTGTTATTCTAAATAATACACGCCTTGCTTGCCTAGTTAAAAATTTGCTCTCCCCTGATTTGGCGAGAGAATCCTGGACGTTAGGGGAACAAAGGAAATTGCCCTCATGATCCGGAGAATCTTCCGTGAAATAGTGTATAGCAGTCAGGTGCCTAAAGTGGGCCTTGGAAAGTGAGGGTGCCTAAAAAAAATCTAAGATTACCAATAAAAAGAAATAAATTCTATCCCCCCCACCACAATCAACTCAGTCGGGCGTGTTCATATAAGCTATTTCTTCTAAGCGTACTGCTCCATTTCGCGTGAAGTTATACAACCTGGTAACATCTGCATGAAGGAACTAGCCCTACAGGACCTCACTGTTAGGCCAATATATCATTGGTGTATAGAATGTCCTCGGGTGGAAACAATTCCCGATTGATTCACTTTCCGGTGAGAATTCACCTATGAAATAGGTGAAGAGCTATGACTATGAAATAAATTTCGTATTTTAAAATGTTAAATGACTTCATAAAGATTTCTAAAACCAGTTGTTAGATATAAAGTACACAAGAATTTCGATAACAAAGATATCGAATAATCTTAAACGATTGTTCGCTCTGGGTTGGTGTGTAATAGCTCTGATTTTTATTCGCTTGCGATTTAAGTTTTTTCACCGATTCGAGATCATTCGCATATGTACCTACAAATGCATTTGCTATATTTGTGTCCGCAAAACTTAAACCTCTTGATAGATAACGGAAAACGAGACAGTCACAGGATTTTTGCCTACATAGAAATGAGCTACCTTCAATGTAATAAAAACAGTATATGAAAATTTCTTTCGGGGATTACACAACTTCGCTTTTATACCCGCCTTGAAAAGTTCCGTTTTAAGCAAAAATACTTAATTTTAGTAGAATTAGCTCACTGTCCAGCAATATCACCTGTTGCTTAAGCCAGTGCATAGTTACTGCCGTAGTAACATAGTACAAGGTGAAGAGTAAGAGCTTCCCTAAACGCTTAATAGCAGTCTTTAAGGAGTACCAGTAGGGGAGTTGAGTTTAACGGCTTTGCATATAGCAAATTTCATTTACTACCATAAAATGGAGAGAGTTTCCCTCTTCCATAAAGAGGGAGTCTAATTAGTTTGTTCACAGAGGCCTCTACCAAATGCAAGAAACCCACCGCATCTTCCAAGTCTATCAGAATATTGTATCATTTCCTACAACGTTGATAGATTATATTAATCAAAGATAAATGCAGCTAGCTAGAATTGCTTATTTTCTAAAGCAAGTTCAAAAGACAATCACTGAGATCTTAGTATAACTGTATTCGTGTTTCGAGTGGGAGGAAGACAAGGCTGCATAACATGATTTGTATCAAACTCCTGTCAGTTGCAAGAAAAGGAACTTATCAGTGAATTAATGTTATGTGCCTTTAAAGTTATTTACTGCGACTTAAGAATCTTGAAGATTACTAGGTTTCATTTATAGAAAACCAATCTTCACCTAAATGCTCATAAGCATTTACATACTACAGTTTTCATACCAACATGTCTTGTTTTTGAAAGATTTCCAGCTATCTACCGAAGAGAAACATTTAGCTGGTCTCGTTCACTAAACATCCATTGGTAGTCCAGCTTGCTACTGTGCCTTCCATTCATGCG
The DNA here is from genome assembly GCF_048544385.1 of Mastigoproctus giganteus. NCBI lineage: Eukaryota > Metazoa > Arthropoda > Arachnida > Uropygi > Thelyphonidae > Mastigoproctus > Mastigoproctus giganteus. The sequence continues at coordinate 194,616,168 of NC_143577.1, forward strand.
AACATTAAATAGTTCATTGCATTACACCTAATAGCTCATTAAAATTGCTTGAATAGTAATACACCTAGCCTGCTGTCCTTTGAAACTAAGTTGTGTGCTGATCTGTGTAATAATTTACAATTAAGTGTTCGGAAATTCACTGGAGAACTTCCATTTCGAATAACGATCGATAGACGCTCGACTTGAGCGAGTCAATTCAGTGACTTACAATAGTAAGCGATATCGGAATGTTTATTGACCTTAAGACGAGTGTTTCACTGCTAGATCTTACTTTAAGAGCTAGATTTATTTCGGAAAGGAATACTGAAATACAAATTTCAGTTTCTCCACTCCCTGGACTTACATTTTGAATGAAAGATGTAAAGATTGAGTCTGCTTACATTTAGCATATCAGCAGTAGCTGATATTATATCTGGTAGAAGTGTTACTTTAACTCAATTTGCAAGTTTATAAGAGTAACGTAGAATATTTAACTTGCTTGATTAATCTGAAGAGCTGTACTAATTTCTCAACAGGCAAGTTGAAAACAGCTGTGGTGACAATTGCTGTCATTTTAGCAATATTCTTAATTAATGCTAACCATAATTAGAACCAGTTTAGCTGTATGGAAAAGTTAGGAAAGAAAGATACTTTTAGACTCACTGGGAGAAATCCTGATTAACTATAGCTTCCAGTATAAACAGGCGTACTCCAAGGAGTGTTCTGTCCCCGTTCCTTTTGTGGCATCCCCCAATCCCTTCATGTCACTGCATAAGAGTTTTTGCACGCAGACTGCCCAGATGTTAATCTCCTCACCAGAGAGCTAAAACGCTCTTAACACGCCAGATTAATTAGCTTTGAATTAAATTCCACCAAGTCGAGATATTTTCAAACACAGAAAAAGTCCTAGATGGCCTTTCTGTCAGCGACAGGTTTAGGAGTCACCTGGTACAAGCTTTCTCGTGGAACTTTGCAAATAAAGATGTTTGCAGCCCGCTGGAGAGCAAAGAAAGCTTACTGGTGTTTACCATCATTGCCTTATTAACCTATATCCCGAGATGCTTCCCTGGTTGTACTCTGCACATCTTTGTTCCTCTGCATCGTCCAATCGACTCAAGAGCTTCATTAGCATAGAATACATCCTAATGTGGCCAAACAGGACACTGGAATCTTTCAATCTCAAGAAGTATCCCACCTTTAAGAAATTAATCTTAATCAGACCAATATCATCCTGACAAAACTGCTTACATTCAGAATAGACCAAGCCTTCCGAAATTTCTTCCTCGCAGCCAAAGGGTCGCATACCGAACAGGGGCGATGCTGCTGCGCTCCAGCTATAACCAGCTCAGAAGCCTACAGGGGATGTTCCTACCAATGAGGGTAATCTTATTAACCAACTGGGTATAGATAGTAATTGCAAACAAGACCTACAGAACTGCCCTTTTTCAAACTTAGCAGCTGATGTCTCTGAGCAGCTTCATCAATAGTCATTTATTTTACTGTTGTAAATACAGTGTGCTTAATTTATTGTTCAACTCTGCTGTGAAATTTTTTATTCAGATTTTTACTTATTTAATCCTTTTCTAGCATATACTGCCGTATAGGGATAAAGTTGTATAATTTAAATATAGTAAATAAGTTTGCAGATGAAATTAATGGGATTGGGGACTCCGATTCTTCCAGTTTAATTCAACAAAATGCATAAATTCCTGAAGAACAGTATTCGATAGGAATATTGTAATTAACTTGCAGGGCGAGAAAGTAAAAAGGAACCAAACAGTTAATATTCGGGAACAATTTTGCATCGCAAAGCTTAAGATTGAAGGAATAAATTTTCCCCATAGGGATTACAGAGAATCTAAGGATTAGGTGACACTACAAGTAAATATTGCTTCTTTACCAAAAAAGGCCTTTGCCTCCGAAATTATGGTTAACAGAATTTTAAAATTGAACTGTAGTTATCCGGTACAGTAATGATTTTACCGAACTTTGATAGGAGCTTCCCGTGTTGTATGGGTTTCATTAATGGTTTATGTGTATAGTATTTGAAGTTTTACTTCAAAGGGAGGTGGCAACAGTTTATTCCTAACTTGTAGGTGCCGATAAATGAAATATGGGCAGGTTGTTAATTTCCTACAGGATGAGATACCAACTGGAAGGAATTACCGAATTAAGTCCCCCCGAAATGAACTTTACAAGAGATTAATTACATCTGAATTCAATTAGAAGGAAAATTAGTCATCCATATTTTGGAAAATGTCATTTCCAACAGTGCAGGAAAAATTTACCACCCATCCCGTTGCACAAATGTCTACTTGCCCATGGGGAACGCTTTTTCAATGTGACTGAGCTTCCACTCAACTTTGCCTTAATTTCTCAGTTAATTTATTAAAAGTACCAGATTATGCACGGAAACGAGCATCTACAGTAAAAACCCATTCCATCCATCGCTTTAATAATTTGTCTAATCTAACTTATTCAAACTACCCGTTTCACTTCTTTAATGCTGCCGAATGGCGTTTGCGACTTCGTTTTGATATTGTTCTCTGTCTAGCGCTGCGTGTAGAATTTGTGCTGTTGTCATGTGAAGCCAGGTGTTGATGTTATCTAGCCATGCCATTTTCGGCCTGCCTGGGCGTTTCTTGCCTTCGATCTTTCCCTCCAGGAGGAGTGGTAGTAGGCGATATTTTTGTTGGTTCCTAGCGATGTGACCTAGGTATTTGCATTTCCTGCTGATGATGGTTTTGAGCAGGTCCCGTTCCGTGTGCATGTCCTGCAGGACCTGTGCATTGGTTATCTTGGCTGTCCACGGAATTTTCAGCATTCTTCGGTAGAGCCACATTTCGAAGGCCTGGAGCTTTTTTGTAGTGGCTGATGTTAGAGTCCAGGTTTCTACACCGTAGAGTATTGGCCAGATGTAGCATTTCAATGTGCGTAATTTGAGCATGATGTTCAAGCTTCTGTCGGTGAGGAGAGTTCTCCATTTGGTGAATGCCTGCCTGGCATGTTCAATTCTGCTTTTGATTTCGGCCTCATGGTTCAGCTGGTCATCAATGAGTACTCCGAGATACTTGAAGCGGTGTATTTGCTCTAATTTTTCGTTGTTTAGTTTGATCGTGATTTTGCTTGCAGTCCTGCTGACCTTCATCACCTTTGTTTTCTTTTTGTTGATTCGTAGCCCCCATGCTTGGCTTTCTATGTCCACTTCGTTCAAGATGGTCTGTAAATCTTGTTCTGAATCCGCTATTAGTGCTGTGTCATCGGCATATCTTAAGTTATTGATGTAGTGTCCGTTAACTTTTATGCCGATGTTCTTGTCAGCCAGTGTTTGGTCGAAGATCATTTCCGAATAGATGTTAAAAAGAATGGGAGATAATGGACAGCCTTGCCGGACGCCTTTTTTTTTATTGGAATTGGGTCTGTCAGGTCGTTGTCATAGCGAAGCCGGGTTGTTTGATTCCAGTAGAGAGTTGTAATAAAGTTGATATCATTGTTTTCAAGCCCAAGTTTTCTCAGTCGGTCAATTAGGCGGTCGTGGTCTACTGAACGAAGGCTTTCTCGTAGTCAATAAAACATATATACACGTCTTTTTGATATTCATAGCACCTTTGTAGCAATATTTTGCTACAAAGGTGCTATGAACCGTTTCACAACAGGCGGAAATACACACCAAATGGGATTGAGTGAAAGCAAGTTTTCGCACATCTATTCTGCAGCCATTATTCAATATATCCCAGTGTGTGATCTGAGAAAGACGTCTGTCATCATTTAGTTTACTTAATCCATTAAAGCCTTAAACGCTTCAAATCATGTCTCCTTGCAGGGGTCTAGTTTCCCAAATATAACTTTCAGAAGTGAAGCTTTCTTGGTAAGAGAACCTTGTGCCTGCGAGTAGATCTTTTCCTTTGCACCCATTCCAACAGATCTCCATCCTTAAAGGATGAGATGGAGGACTGCCCGACCCGTATGCAGTTCTCAAAATGCGGTCTCACCATTGCTTTATAAAATAGCATGGTCACTTCGTTGCTGACTAAGTTCTTTTATATTGATGAAAAACCCTCTTGAGTTGTCCTAGTAGCCTGTTTGAAGTATGCCTTCAATATCGTTAAATATTGAAAGTAAAGCAATCTAAAAGCTACTAAATTTTTGTAGTTAAATGGGCCTGTAGTACCGGATTCCATGGCGTTAAATAACTACTGTACGACCCAGAAAGTTTAATAAACGACATCTTTCGGGGTTAAATGGACCTCGAAATTTTTAACGAAGAGTTGTGCTGCAGTGGTTAAACATTCGCCTACTAGGTTGCTGCACAGACGTGTGGATTTGCTACCAGCGTTTATTCAGTTCTAAGATAGGGTGTAGCCTTGTGCCCTTGTAGCGATTCATAGTTCTTAAATTGCACGAGATGTTAAGTGACTAGCCAGAAGCGGTGGCGAAAGTGTCGGGATTGGTCAGTCACTTCGTAATCGCGCCTGGGATTAAGGTTCAAACAGTACAATACTTGTTTACTAAATTTTCTTTATGCTTTGGAGATCATTAATTTAATAGTACTGTTCTGAGAATCTCAGTAAAAGAATCTTTAAGAGAAGCACACGAGTTCCCGACCAGTCGTAAAAATGCCATTGGGACGGTTTAATCTCATTGCTTGTGGAATAGTGTTTTTAAAAAATTTCTCAAATAAAAATAATATGGTTGGGTTTATTAATAAATAAAAACGTTACAACAACTTAAATCAACAAACATTTCGTTATTAGCCAATATACAACAAATTAAACTTAATAGGATTCCTTGAGTCATAGGCAAGGACTAAGCTGTCTTGGATGTAGTCGAGAACCTGAAAAAAAGAAACGCATTAATCAATAACTTAAATTTGAAATATCTTAATTAAATTAGATCGATAGCATACAAGGTTGAATTTGGCTGCTTATTTAACATCCATTACCAAATTATGGAAATTACGCTACAATTGTTGCCAAGTTGTACTGGAAACTGACCAGTAAGTTAGTAGCAAGTGATGATACATCAAGTTTGATTGTTTCAAATTCAAAAAGTGCCACAGAGCATTAGATTATCATCGAATATGGTCAAGATCTGTTTTAGTATATAGAATTAAATTTGGTGAAATAACCTTAGAAGCATTCCATTTAAAAAGCTACCACAAAAAACCTTTGTGCTATAATCTTCAATCTTACGAAGAATCTTCGTAAGATTGAAGAATCTTACGAAGAATCTTCGTAAGATTGAAGAATCTTACGAAGAATCTTCGTAAGATTGAAGAATCTTACGAAGAATCTTCGTAAGATTGAAGAATCTTACGAAGAATCTTCGTAAGATTGAAGAATCTTACGAAGAATCTTCGTAAGATTGAAGAATCTTCGTAAGATTGAAGAATCTTCGTAAGATTGAAGAATCTTCGTAAGATTGAAGAATCTTCGTAAGATTGAAGAATCTTCGTAAGATTGAAGAATCTTCGTAAGATTGAAGAATCTTCGTAAGATTGAAGAATCTTCGTAAGATTGAAGAATCTTCGTAAGATTGAAGAATCTTCGTAAGATTGAAGAATCTTCGTAAGATTGAAGAATCTTACGAAGAATCTTCGTAAGATTGAAGAATCTTACGAAGAATCTTCGTAAGATTGAAGAATCTTACGAAGAATCTTCGTAAGATTGAAGAATCTTACGAAGAATCTTCGTAAGATTGAAGAATCTTACGAAGAATCTTCGTAAGATTGAAGAATCTTACGAAGAATCTTCGTAAGATTGAAGAATCTTACGAAGAATCTTCGTAAGATTGAAGAATCTTACGAAGAATCTTCGTAAGATTGAAGAATCTTACGAAGAATCTTCGTAAGATTGAAGAATCTTACGAAGAATCTTCGTAAGATTGAAGAATCTTACGAAGAATCTTCGTAAGATTGAAGAATCTTACGAAGAATCTTCGTAAGATTGAAGAATCTTACGAAGAATCTTCGTAAGATTGAAGAATCTTACGAAGAATCTTCGTAAGATTGAAGAATCTTACGAAGAATCTTCGTAAGATTGAAGAATCTTACGAAGAATCTTCGTAAGATTGAAGAATCTTACGAAGAATCTTCGTAAGATTGAAGAATCTTACGAAGAATCTTCGTAAGATTGAAGAATCTTACGAAGAATCTTCGTAAGATTGAAGAATCTTACGAAGAATCTTCGTAAGATTGAAGAATCTTACGAAGAATCTTCGTAAGATTGAAGAATCTTACGAAGAATCTTCGTAAGATTGAAGAATCTTACGAAGAATCTTCGTAAGATTGAAGAATCTTACGAAGAATCTTCGTAAGATTGAAGAATCTTACGAAGAATCTTCGTAAGATTGAAGAATCTTACGAAGAATCTTCGTAAGATTGAAGAATCTTACGAAGAATCTTCGTAAGATTGAAGAATCTTACGAAGAATCTTCGTAAGATTGAAGAATCTTACGAAGAATCTTCGTAAGATTGAAGAATCTTACGAAGAATCTTCGTAAGATTGAAGAATCTTACGAAGAATCTTCGTAAGATTGAAGAATCTTACGAAGATCTTCGTAAGATTGAAGAATCTTACGAAGATCTTCGTAAGATTGAAGAATCTTACGAAGATCTTCGTAAGATTGAAGAATCTTACGAAGATCTTCGTAAGATTGAAGAATCTTACGTAGATCTTCGTAAGATTGAAGAATCTTACGAAGATCTTCGTAAGATTGAAGAATCTTACGAAGATCTTCGTAAGATTGAAGAATCTTACGTAGATCTTCGTAAGATTGAAGAATCTTACGAAGATCTTCGTAAGATTGAAGAATCTTACGTAGATCTTCGTAAGATTGAAGAATCTTACGAAGAATCTTCGTAAGATTGAAGAATCTTACGAAGAATCTTCGTAAGATTGAAGAATCTTACGAAGAATCTTCGTAAGATTGAAGAATCTTACGAAGAATCTTCGTAAGATTGAAGAATCTTACGAAGAATCTTCGTAAGATTGAAGAATCTTACGAAGAATCTTCGTAAGATTGAAGAATCTTACGAAGAATCTTCGTAAGATTGAAGAATCTTACGAAGAATCTTCGTAAGATTGAAGAATCTTACGAAGATCTTCGTAAGATTGAAGAATCTTACGAAGATCTTCGTAAGATTGAAGAATCTTACGAAGATCTTCGTAAGATTGAAGAATCTTACGAAGATCTTCGTAAGATTGAAGAATCTTACGTAGATCTTCGTAAGATTGAAGAATCTTACGAAGATCTTCGTAAGATTGAAGAATCTTACGTAGATCTTCGTAAGATTGAAGAATCTTACGTGGGATTCAAGTGGGATAATTCAAGAAAATTTGGTTCTAAACTGAATTCAGCTCAGATTCTTAACACTAGCTACTGGCCGATTTTGGCAAGTTATTAGATTAAACGTAGAGAAACATTTTAGAAAAACGAAATATTTCTATACCTATTTCGAGCAAGAGTGCTAACTATGCTCATTAAAACAGAATGAGTTAAATGTCAGATATAAGAGACTCAGCTTCCCTTATGTTCTGAGGAGGGTACCTCAGAATTTAAGCCTGGAAATGTAAAATTTTAATGCCGGTTTAAAAAGAATTTTAAACACCATCGCAATTAGTGTTCATGCAATATGAATTACAGGCAGGAAACTTTCACTACTAGGAAAAGTCTTCATGAAGATTTGCTCTTCGTGATTTTCTCGAAATTCATGAACTTTTACTAATCGAATGACCAGTTATTCAGACACTAATAGACTGAACATTTACTAAAGACTTCCGAAGTAGAAGAGCTTCACTCACCTTTCGGAATTCCTCTGAAGACTATTGACTCCTTTGCTTCCGATCCTTGTGCAACCATAAGAAAGAGCTCATCGTTTATCTTTAATGGCATGCTCTTTACTGCATCCTTGACGTATAGGGCAAGACTCGTTCTAAATCCACTTGCTCCCTCAAAACGGAATATCTGCACAACTGAACTGTTGGTAGCGACAAGGTAGAAGTCGGGAAGATTTCCGAAGCTGAAGGTGGCCAAGTGTTTGCCATTGTCGAATGGAAGTTTTTGTATGAGCTTGAAGGGAATGTCTGGCGAGCCAGTCTCTTGATAGACCTGCAAGTTCAGAATAACTTTTATAAAAAGAGGCTACATTAGCTGAATAGAAATTTGTGTTTAACAGTTAAACTCCGATAATGTTTAACTAAAGATGTACTCTTAAGAGGCCAACTTAAAACTGGATAAACCGCCATAATCGATAGAGCTAAATTAGGGTCAAACACTCGTAGGGACTATTGCTTTCCCAACTTTAATGTCGAATTTCTTCAAGCATACAATCTCGGCGAGTCAGCTACTAAAGAAGTTACGTTAAAGTTCCTGATGAAACCAGGAAAATGGAAAAGTTTAGCATATTAACGATTTATGTCAAAGGATTCCAAAATAAGCTGTAATATTTGACCAAATGGTGGCCAAATTTGGAATTTTCCGCAGAAAGTTGAACATACTAATTGTATCGGAAAGAAGTCTACAATAACAGTTTGCATGTTAAATTTAACTAACATTTTTTAATCCAGACTACTTATCGATGCGAGTCTGGTACATTGAAAAAATATGAATGAGGATCATTTGTCCAGATTTCTTGCCTCTGGTCTTTCGAGATCGCCTGTAAGGATTAGTGCTGATTTATTAGCCCAGAGATAATCAATACCAACTTTTGCACAATGTTGAAGCAAGTGAATTTCACATAAACAATTGAAGGAAATTACTTTCTCATGATGTACAAGAATTAAACATTTCTTAAGAAAATCTTTATACTTCAAGAAGATATCGAAATCTCATGTACGATTAGAACTGGAAAGTTTTATGGTATAATAAACCAAGTTAAAATTTAGTTTCGAAAGCGCTAAGAGAAAGATTCATAATCCAGAAGCTGAAATATGGGTCAGTGGCAATAAGTCAACTGAATATTAACAGACCAATTACTTTTCACGAGTTATTTTCAAAAATTGAATTTCTGATGGATGTTACTTACTGCAGAAACTCAAGTTATCATTAAAAGGACGTTGGAAAAACTCCATAATTCAGGAGTAAGCCCTCGGCATGAAGTAAGCTGATGTTTCTTTAGTCGACTTCAATGTAGAAAAAAGTTATTCCATATGAACAGGTGGCAGAAAAAACCAAAAACTTACATTTTGGAAACGCCGGTTATGGAAGGGTAAAGATTAGCCTTCCATAAATAGGTTTGACTGCAGAGCTCGAAGAATCGAGCTCTGCAGTCAAGCTACGAACCTAACTATTAGCAATTTCCCTTTATGATTAAAATCAGGTTTAATTTCGTTTATCCGTATTAAAGAACTGTACAAGAGGAGCGAAGTCATTTAGATCATTTTTCCCAAGCTGTAATGCTCACCCGAATGGTATTTGGTTCCAGGACTTCGTGAACGAGCATTGCATCAGCGAAAGCCAGGTAATGGCGCTCTCTGTATTGGAAGTGAATAACGTCGTTGCTGGCAGGGGCATTTATCTTCTGCACGGATTCAAAGTATTCTCTCTGCTCCCATCGGAATAAGACTGATGATCCTTGGCCATAAGGTGGCGGGAACTTGCACGAGACTGCGATATATACGTCATCTGCTTGAAAGACATCGATTGCTGTCGATTCTGGAAGAAAAGTTAAACTAGCTTCTTTTATTCTGCAAAGTTATGACTATACAAATGCACAGCTGAGCCTATTCACAGGTTAGTACTTTAATCTTCCTAGTTTAATCTTATGGGGTATCAGTTAAATATTATCCAAATTTTAAAATTTAGGGACATTTATAAATATTAGTTAAGACACCTAACCAGTGGAACAAGTTAATAAAAAACTTAACTTGGTTCATTTAGGATCTAGTGATCCATGTACTGCCATTTAAATGTCAAATTCGCTTACTCTGATCCCAGAAAAATTTCTGGGACTTCACCTACCATTCTTAATTATTTCTAGGCATAAGTATTATTTAATCCCTTTAACTTCCTAAACTGCTAATGGTTGCTGTATTGTTAGGAGTAAGGAATTTCGGGACTGCAGACCGTACTATCTTTATGCATTAGGGTAAAGAAATTTCACTTAAATCTTTCTGTAAGATTTAAAATACTATTAAAAACATAACGGCCATAGGATTTAATAAAAAGTGACCGAAAATAAAGTGCTGAAGGAAGAAGTTTGGCATTAAGTTGTTTGGTCAGACGGTACGAGGGATTTCAGATTCTTGCTTACCTTTCGCTACGATGAAGCTGTCAACATGCATTACACTTGACTGACGAGCGGGTCGTTCATCCATCGGCGATATGGAATACACGTAGATACTAGTATCATGAAGGACAGCCAAAATAGCTGTTACACCATCGTTCAGCACCACCACAGCAATGTCTCTTGCTTCGCTGGTTACCGTAGCGAGCAGGCTTCCGTTGCACATCACGTAGACATCTGTAATGAAATTTTGGGCATTACAGTATGCCTAAAAGCTTCGCTTATGAAAGTAGATTTAGTAAAAAATGCAAGCTCTTTATGAGTGCTCCAAAAACTTGAGCGGATTTAAGTTTCACTTAATGTAATGCGGCTCCATCAGACTGACAATGAGGCATTAAAAGTGCAATGTGCTTTAGGTATGAGATGCACAATGGCAAAAGAATAAACTTGATTTCAGCTAGAAATATTTCGTTATTACTTTCATTCAAGTGTGCTTACATAAACTTCACGCAAAGCTTAAAGCTTTCACATTTTAGTTGTGTATCAACCGCTTCTCTCAGTTAAGATATACCCATAAAAGAGGAATGCTATTAATAGAATCACTTAAGAGTGATTAGTACTTGTGCTACGAACAAGTTGGTTCAAGTCCAGGTTTAAGATTTAGAAAATTAGTCTCCCCTGCATAGCTAACTGGAATGTCTAGTTCTTAGCATTTACGTTAGTATAAATTGGCGACTACATTATGCTTTCAAGAGGGATACACTTGGTACAGTAACTAGCTTCATTACTCTTGTCTCAGTTCAATAAATGAACTGATACCGGAGTTGGTTGGTTTAGATTTTATTGGCGCATTAGCAACTAAGGCTATAATGCGCCAAGACCAGGTCATAAAAAATTAAGCTTTCAGTGACCTAATTAGTTAGGTCACCATGTCAAAATATATAAAAGATAAAAATCAATAAATGTAAATTATATACGACCAAAAACGTTTATTGATTTTAAAAAGCTAAAAAACAGAAACATGGTCATTGTCAGATAAAATTGACAATACCGGAGTAATTCTGGTTTTAGCTATGCGAAATCTTTCATTATCCGGCAGAATGAGTATATTGCTGGTATGTCAACAGTCGCGATACTGACCATAAATAATAAAACAAGACAACGCGGACATAGCACTCACTTCTGTCCATTTTACAGAACGCTCATAATATAGATTAGTACACAATTTAATTGACGTTTAAGAGCCATCCTACATAACAAGCAAAAAAATTCCCTTGCATAGCATCCTTAAGTATAGAAACTTGAGCATTTTAAAGAAATAAAATCACTTGCTTCCCTTTGGACTGTTTGACAAGAACCGGTTGCATTTCGCAATATAAAACTAGTCACAATACATACAACCCCGGTTGTACGTATTTTGACTAGTTTGCAGAGTTGCAACCCCGGTTGCTCTTTATGCCTCCGATTTCACATGGGCCCACCAAATAGCTGGGGAACCCCCATCTCCAAGAAAACCTGCCCTCAACTTTTGGAACAATCCCATGGATGTTTATAATTACCACCAGGGACATAGGCGCCCTGCTGAACTTAACGGGAAGGATCGATTCTTCAGACATACATAGACTCAACCAACCTACAACTAGCAGACCAGAGAGCGCAGATACGTCATCAGCTGGGCTGACTGGGTGCATGTAGACATGCACCCAACACTCAAATTTGTCAACGTGGACATTATCTTCGCAATCCTACGACGATAAGTTTTTAAAGAAACCGATGCCAGCTATAATTCTTAAAGTACCAACGCCTAATGAACTTATAGGCTATGATTTGCATATCTATTAACTTATTCAATACAAGAATAAGTTAAATAACCAATTAAGCTTAACTTTTAAAAATGTTAAGCTCTATATTTTAAGACTATGTATGCTGTCTTATAACCTTTGTTGTCCTAGCATATGAATGCCGTGTCAGGACCAATGTAATTTATTGAATAAATATTCAGATATGCAAGCAAACCTCAATTCTACGTTGGGAAACTAGAATAGTTTCGTATAAGAATAAATGAAAACATGGGTTTCAGGATGTAACCGACACCTACCTGTTTCCAGACTGCGAAAAACTACTATAAACCTGTCATACTTCAGTTGAAATGGAAGTTGCTTCGAGTGAATCGATTCACTGATGTATCCAAAGGACTGTTCGAATAACTGGTTGTATTCGTTCCAGTAGAAGTTGTACTTTGCCGCCTCATTTACTTCTGTATTCGCTACGCTGAAGTAGTTTATCTTTTCATGGATTTCATCGCAACTATTGTTCGATAGCCTCTGGTGAAAGACGAATCTATCCAGGACGAAATAGGAATCTAACAAGAGGGGGAAGAAAAGCGTTATGTATAGTCAACTGAAATTGAAAAAAGGTATTAACACACACAATTTCATTTGAAATAACTGTTATATAAACTAAACTGCTTGCCACGTACAGATTTCAAGGGATTAACAATCTAAAACCTGGCTTATAGAAAGGAGGCATTATCCCATACGAGGAAGAATAGTAAACAAGGCCAAGTTTTGTTCAGAAAATTAATGAACAAATAAAAAAGTTCAAACTTAGAAGTTTTAGCACTGTAAATAATTTACATCCCTCCATTGATATACCTCATGGTACCACAACAAAGTGGAGGGATGAAAGGATTTCCTACGTTACAAAGATCAGTTATCCATGGTAAAATTAAGTGTTTGGGATAAAAGCGGCACGGCGATAAAGGTAATTTAAGATATCAAATCTGGAACCCGTGTTTAAGAGAGACCAAACTGAAGGCCATCTTCATTTGGATACTGCAGCAAAATTAAACGTTCATAGAGCATATACAACTTCCAAAATAACATAATTAGCTGTTATTGTTATTTGGTTTTTAGGAGCATTAGCAACTAAGGCCATATTGCTCCGGGGATATGCGGTGGTCATTCCTGACCTTTCCGCATCCTCCGTATTTGGTGGTCACGATCTCAAACTCTGGTCTAATCAAGAAGAGGGCTACGCACTGCTGCTCCTGCCCACGGAGGCGCCAACATGATTAGCCGAAACATCTTACGGAAGAAAATAGGTGGTATTTAAATTCATGAAATTATGTACGCATCAGAAGCGAAATTTGAATCAAGTTTACGTTGAGGAACAAAATTCTACTTTTGGAAGTTAGTTTAGAACTAATCGAGACCAAGTCTTACCTTCTAAAGACTCGTGCAAATATTTGATAAGGTTGCAATGATTAGCAACTGTCTCTTTCATACTTTCTTCTTTAAGTTCCACAGCTGACCAAAATGAGAACACATCCAGCGCGAAGAGGTCCAGATCAACACCGTTGACTGTACTATTCACCATTACATCATAAGCAGCAATAACGTCCCCAAAGGTGAAAGGCTGGTCGATTGTCTGATCCGTATCGAGGTACACTATTTCTGAAGCTGGACCCAGCGTTTCTCCACTGATCTTACCTGCAGAAGAAAGTTAAAGATTGTAGCCCATCATATTGGTGGCGCATATTTGTTATATATACATATTTAAAAATCTGAAGTGTTTAAGTCGTATTCCTAAACTTAAATAGTGTAATGACAGGTTCAACTAAGATTAACGAGTTTCACCGCCTTAGAACATGAAGGTTGATTTAAAACCAAGTGGTATTCCGAAGGTACTTGTTCGAAAAGGTTAAACTGCTTTAGTTTATTTGCATGCAATTTGCTTACCTCGGACATCGAAATCGTTGTCAAAGTGAACACTGTCAACAAAATGAAGGTTAGCCTTTATGTCCTGGTCGGTGTTTAGAGTCACCCAGTCTTCAGGATTCCGTTTGTTAACTGTTCCAACGATTGCATTTCGAAGGACTTGCACGTGACCCTGCAAATGAAAGTACATTCAGATGTGCCGACTTATTTGATCAGCTTAAGTTGAGCTCCAATGATTAGGAAGGATGACTGTTTCCAGCATGGAACTGCTCAGAATAGGAGCAGTGACTATTACACATAGTATAATCAAGGCACTACAAATGGTAATAAAAAGAACTGAATTTCAGGCATGCGCAAGCTGACTAGCATAGATATCTATATCAGGCGAGGGCACAGGATTAAGTTAAGCTGAGAATATTCAGCATGTTAGGAAGGACTCAAAACAAATGCTACTGTAAAAGATTAGACTACCGAACGTCTCACAAAAAAGAACTTTTAGACAAAGATCGTGGAAGATTAATACTATACACAGATTAGGATGAGCTATTGTATTAGAAAGGTTGCTCCTTGATATTGCGTTGGGCAGAACGTTCAACCTATAGAAGAGACAGCTGTATTCAGCTACAGAAAGCTGGCTTAAAATTTGTCAGTTTAGATTTGCGATAAAAATTTATGGTGGTGATTAGTTACGAAGATAGGCAATGGTTTTTCCGAATCTGCAATGAACCGGCTCTCGTCAAATGTCCGAATCTTACATTTGCAGTACCTGCCGGCCACTCTGCATGAGAATCAGAACTGACAGAATTACATTAGAGAAAAACTGCAGTTCATTTATGCACCCTAAAACCATTAGATTTGAACAAGGATTTTAGCCAATTGACTAAGCTCCGAACTGTAGGAGGAAGACAGTTTCAAGAGAGCCAAATTAAAGTTAAATAAGCTATTCGGAGTTGAGCACTAATTCTTGTGCTTAGGTTAAAGTTCGGCACAATTACGAATATCCAAAAGATTCTCCTAGACTTAATTCAAGCTAATGCTAGTGTTGGCTGTGATAGAACAAGACCCGAGGTTAGAGCTTTACTAAAAGCAAACAACCATTGTAGGGAGTATTACTTATTTTAGTTTCAAAATTTAAAAGCTTACTTGTCGATATGAAACATCCTCATACTTACTAATATCTGTTTCGTTCCTGTAATAGTCTGGTCACCATGAAGCATCAATGTATCATTCGCTAACTCAGCGAGTTTATAGCCGTTGACAAATCCTTCTACATCAAAATCCGATTCCAAGAACATATTGGTGAATGTTTTGGTTCCCGTAATGGACTGGAGTGAATCTGGAACAAAAACGACATTCAAGTGACGACTAAAGCAAGGTCGAATTAGCGGCCCACTCTTGTTCAAAAAAATGAAAAATCGCAATAGAAAAAATGTTAAAATTAAAAAATTTCACATTACTAGACAGAATAATTATTTAAAATTGTGTAAGACATTAAGTGGGACTGTCCATTGTCCGTTAAGTATTATGCATTCACGGAATGCATAAGTGACTTGTGTACAACGGAAAGAATGGGATGGGTTGTTGGCGTCGACATTCCCATTGAGAATCCCTGGAACTCAAGTAAGAGTACTTCTTGTACGAGAATCGAACTATGGAAGCATTAAGTGCTGTGAATGGTATATTTTACTTAAATTCCATATTTTTCCAATGGGATTTCTTCTGTGATAGAATTTTGCCGAAGCCTGGGTTTGGACTACCATTGGATGCGGAGTTTAAGAATAATCCAAACTTGAGGCATTCAGTACCAGATTGTGATCCGCCATGGTCCAGGCTTATGTCTCGCCTCGTGGTAGACTGCATTGAGCAGGCTTTCCAGGTAATCGCATTCTGATGGCAAGGTAGCCAGAAACAACTAGACTAAATTTTGATCTTGGCCAAAAGTCCTAAAAGCGATAGAAACAACTAAACTAAGACAATTGCACACTTCTGGCTATTTTAGAGTCCTGTAAATTCAGTGTAACACGAGTTGAACTCTCGTTCTGGTGCCGCCCTACATATGTCGCAATAGTTTGTAAATCCTGGCTTTTATTAGGCTTAATACCAACTGAAGTAAGATTTACTCCTATACAGAGTTGCTATTTTTTGCAGTACAAACGATTAGAGTTAATTCATTTTCTCATGCATTACATGTTTCCTAAATGTAAAGATAGATATTTGATGGAATTTCTCAATCAAGAAATAGAACACTATTCATTGGAAAGAGATCATTTAGATCTACTGAATTCTGCCAACAGCAATCTCTTAATATGTAGTAGATTTGAATTTATTTAGGATGTTACGCACATCCTAGATAAGGAATGTAATAAACATTCCTCCAATATCTTAACTTCTGCAACTTAGTTCTAGCAAAGAGAACTTACCTCCATTTTTACATTCGACAGTGATGACATCGTCAAGTTTAAGACCATTGATTTTTTCAGCAATTAAGTCTCCCTCCACTATTATACCATCCGAGAAAGTCATCTTATCTGGAAGATGAAAGTAATATTAAAGGCGCATTCAGTTTTAGTTATAATATTCCACTGATAGGACAATTCAGTTAAGTTAAAAAAACTTACCCCATATTTCAGTATCCTCATTTAAGAAGAGTGCTTTGTCTCTTAACTCCACAAGATCTACTTCATTAATTAGTCCTAACTGGAGATGGTCAACCTTTACGTCCATGGCCACGACGTCACTAAATTCTGTCCGAGCAGTCACAACCTGCTGAAGAATATTGACATGTGAATAGTTTTACAGCGAAGGATTTAAGATCAGAAAAACCGGGGTGTGTAATAGAACAGATTTACTTCTAAAAGCCCCAAAGACATTATTCATTTCAACAGCGAGTTGATTGAAATGGGGGTTTGTTATCCAGATGATATATCTATGTCAAGTGTTCCAACGTTGATTTGTAAAATGGCAAAAGTTGAAGCTTCGGTAGAAGCCACTTCTATTTGAAATAAATTAGCTTTATGCAAACCAATTAGTTCGAATTTGCATAATTGAAATTATACTCAAGTTTCTGTAGTTTTATTACTACATTCCCATATTTTATTTACAAAGGCTTTGGTCGACCAAATAATACACCTAACAATTCAAGCCACATAACAGAGCATCACACTATCATGGTGGTTATTCGCAGATGAGCTCCCAGTAGCTGTATGTCCCCTGGAGGGGACAAGACTGATATGACCTTCAGGGCTAATGCAGTCAACCCAACAGATCTTAAAAGGGCTGCAGATGTTCTGCACCAGACCCATGTATAAGACAAAAGGATTTAATTCCAAATTTCTCTTCCATCGTTTTAAACTGCTGCTATTACTGTCATATTACCGTCTACCTAGACTTCAACCGGTGACAGGCTGAGTCATAGCCCGATCCAAAAAGCAACACGTCCAGAAGGAACAGGGAGCCATCCAAAACACAGAAGGTCCGATTTTGGGACTCCTTGGGTGTTACGTGGCTCCTTAACAATCCATCCTTTGACTTAAACTATTCTCTAAAATGCTAACCATAGCATCATGACGTTGGATACGAATGTCCTCCTATGACACTTGAGCAATGTGGGCAAGAGATTCGGTTGCCGGACATCTATCCACCCTGAAATTTCTCTCCCAAGTACGCCCCTTTATGTTCTGGGGAGTTGGAAGATCATTGTTCTTACTAAATCTATATAAGCATGTCCGGATAAGTCTGGATCCATCACCCACCGATGCTGGGGGCATTAAGTGAAAAAGTTGAGCCCACTTTAATAAAGCTTGACTACAATTTAATACAGAGTTACTTTGAATTTTAGTGTAAGTATGAGAGGACAGACAAGTCTACATAGACGGATGGAACTTTATGGGAATGCAGTACCGAGAACTATAATTAAACAGTTGGTCTGGAAGACCATGCATTCAAAAACAGTGAAGTGGCGTTAGTGAAAATGTCGAAGCACAAAGGCTTTCTGAATAACTCATTGCTTAAGATGAGAGCTCAGACAACCGATGCAATTCAGCTTTAATTATTGATACCAGCTGCGAGAAGACTCAAACTCAATCTGAGCCAATTTCTTTTCCTAAAAAAGGGAATTGTATTGCCATTCAAAGTTTCTCAGGATTTAAGATTGCTCAAAATATCCCAGACGTGGTTTTCGTATAGTTTAGTGAGCAGACGGGGAAAGCCCCAACAGCTTAATCTGTTAAACTACTCCAGCTGCAAAGTATCAAAGGTTAGCTTTACCCGTGTACCTCTTGGCAGAGGTAGCCAATTGATCCATGTAGATTTATGGACACAGACATTAACCAAAATAAGCTGCGTTACTCAGTAATTTGCAGCTTAAGAATCTTTAAAAGCTGAGGGGAAATTAATGAAATCTATAAATACCTGACAGTACAAAGGAAAAATACGATTTCCATTTACTTCCTACTCAAGTCTGGTAGCAAGTGCCATTTAGGAACAACAATTATGCGCAGCTCTGTAGTGTCTAACACTAACGGAAAAAAAATGTCAAAGATTACAATAAAACTGGTATGATCAACCAAAAGGTCATAGTTAAATTACCACCAAATCACATGCGAAAGAACGGTAAAGAATTAATGCTTGAGGTGCCACAGACTATAATTAAACTAAAAAGAAAAGTTTAGGGCGCAAGAACGACCGCTCTAAGATGAATCCAGTTCCTGGAATTTCTTCCAGCCCCTTCAGTTTCGTTCTTCGATTGTGTAGCCACTTTTACTTAAAGTAAAAGTGGTTCCAAAAATTAAGTGTCTTGTCCTTTAATAAGCATTCAGTTGCATAATGAATAGACTTATTGATGCGGTACAGTGGTTTATAATCACTGTATTCTCATATCCGGAAGACAAGCTTGAAATTAATTACGGAAGGAATTAATGGGTTTTCCACAACATGGCCTAATTAGGCGCTTTGTTTCTTCTAGAAACTTGTCTAGGAAACCAAAGAAAGAATAAGTGGAGTTACAAGTACCATGCGTTGACGTAATTTCTTGAGCTTATCGCAAAATTAGTTCATATTGAGAACTATCTACGTCAAGGACATCTAGGGTCTGTTCGCTTTCCAGAAATAGCGCAGTTGCACTTTTCTGGAAGTGCATCGGATGGACAGTTTGTCATTAAAATACAAAGTTAACTAGATCCCAATTTAGACTTCTTATAGCTAGTGAGAAGTTAATTCGAACAATTTAGGATTTCGTTAATCATTAACGAAATTTATTGGGTTTTATTAAAAAATAAGCATGGTTGAAAGCATCAGTCATTCAAGAATGCGCACCGTTAAAACGTTGCATTAGCATTTCAACCTTTGCTACTGCGTAAGCATTTCGGTGTAGTGCTGAAAATATTTGCTACTGTGCCTAAAGCAAAGTACTTGAATACTGTATTTTCATTTGACCGGTCTAAGAAATCTTCGATCAGTTTTCGAATTTGAAGTGAAGGTCAGTATTACGATTAATAATTAGATAAGTTGCATATATGAATTGCATGACTTGACCATTTTGTTTCTATGTCGTTAGAAGCGTTATTTTGCTCTAACTCCACTACAAAGCAAGTTCAAATTTGCTCTTTCGTACATAAAATCGAATGAAATTTAAGTTTATCATCAACTGCGAGCAGTTGAACTGTTATACTTAAGCGGACAGGTGTTACTCGAATATTGTGATCAGCAAAAGGCATCTGGGGCGAATTTAATTCTCTACCAAAGGATG
The DNA here is from genome assembly GCF_048544385.1 of Mastigoproctus giganteus. Classification (NCBI taxonomy): domain Eukaryota; kingdom Metazoa; phylum Arthropoda; class Arachnida; order Uropygi; family Thelyphonidae; genus Mastigoproctus; species Mastigoproctus giganteus. The sequence continues at coordinate 194,635,837 of NC_143577.1, forward strand.
AGAAACTTGTTCATTGCAATTAGTTATATATTATAAAAAGCGTTTAATGCTCTTGCGGATCTGTCCATGGTTTTAGTCTAAAATTTATATTAGATTAGCCGAAAAGAGAACTGAACCACTTTACTCACATGGTCACCATATATGTATACTATATCCTGAAGGAAGTCTTCAAATTTTATTCCGTTGACCATGTCGAACTCCACGTTTCCATACACCTCAACCGGGCCTTTCAAGACTACATCTTCATTGTAATGTGGGGCGGGTGTACTGGTTTCCTGCCAGTTGATATCATTAATAGCGCCAGTCACCTGAAGTTTCCCAGACACATGAACATTGCCCGTAAAAACTAGGCTTCCATGGATTACATTTTCTCGGTCAAGCCTTGCTACGCCTTCATAGAATTCCGATAAGTTCACGCCATTTACGTTGTTCTCAACGATAACATCTTCCTGAATGTGGAGATTATTGAAGGTATAGATACCTGCGAAGATAAACGATTAATAATCAGTTTGAATTTAAAATCCGAACAATTATTATAGAATTGTCAATATATACCCACTGATCCACTTACCTGTAATATTTTGTTCACCTCTCTTGGTTAGTATTTTGGACTTCAGTTTCATTCCGTTGACGAATTTCGCTTCTATGTCGTTATCAACGTGGAAGCCATTCTCAAAGATGGTGACGCCTCTAACAATCTGATCTCCTTCAATCTTCAAGGCATTTTGATCCAGATCTGTTAAGTTTATATTATTCACCAACCCAACAGTTAAGTTGCCATTAATAATGATGTTCTCAAATGTAAATCGCCTCTTGAAAACGCTGTCCTCATTCAGTTTTATAGCTTGCTTGTTCAGTTCTCCAAAGTTAAATCCGTTGATAGAACGGGTTGTGGTATTGCTTAAGAAATGGACACTGCCTGGAAAAGAAAAGTTAAACCTAGATAAGAGACTGCAGTTTAATCAAGTTATTAAAGGAGTTTGTTCAGCTGTGTTAGTTCTCAAATTCTTTGAGGAAGTGATGCATTGCGGCACATGTCTGAAACACTTGATTAAATTAGCACTTATTTATATTCTGGCACGACCACCAGGTCAGAGGTTACAATAAGTGATAAATACAATCATTAATCGTATTAAATAGTCAGCGGCGTGAAGCCGACCGGGCTAGCCGGGTGGGTAAAGTGCCTGCCTGGCCACCCAAAGGTCGTGAGTTCGAATCCCCTCGGGCTTGGATATTACGATGGTACAGTACTCTCCGGTTGGACCTCACGGCCACGATAAAACTGGTATTGCTCACATCATACGATAAAAAACGGCTTGAGCCACATTTCTTTGAGTGCAATGTGGTAGTGCCTTAAGCAACTTAGAACGAGGTAGCACTACTTATGAAATGTACAGGCTTCAACAGCATGATTAAAGTTTTTCATATACGTGCAAAGAACGTTTCCAGAAGACTGCAACCAAAGACCAGATAACTATTGCTTCACGAGGCTTTGGAATTAATCCAGCCTGCTGCCTTCCCCATTATCCGGTGCGTCATTTAGTCTGCTACCACATTTAAGTTAAGTGCCACTACAAGAAGTTGGTTGCTTTTAATGACTTAAGTGTACCTAGGAAATAGTTTATCAACGTTAAAAAACTGTCGCTCCAAAAAGTTAGTTTAATTATCGAAATTGCTAAATAACTTCTTTAAAACCGACATATTTCAGCACACGAGCCTTTTACGTCAGGGTTGCACCATGTGCAAGGACTTATGTATACAGAACTGGCAACAGAATCTGTTAGAAAGAATCTGAGGATGTGTTCAGTTTGAACTAGCAGCAGTGATGGCAAGCCAAGGTTTATACATAGATGGACTAAGCTTATATCAGCTAAAAGAAACGCAAGTTAATGTTTAAGCAGAGAATCCTTAAATGAATTCCATCAAAAACTATTTTCACGGGTTAAAATAGGCATCTTATATGAAAAGAAAGATGCCTGATGTACAATTCAATTAATATTTCAGATTCTTGATTATATTAGGGAGATATAGAAAGAATCTTACCTTCAAATGTCTTTGATCCGGTTATTACTTGCGGCTTTGAGAGAGACATGATGGCATCAAAGTCATGAGAACTCCATCCGTTTATCAAACCATTCACTACGACTCTACCTGCTTCAACGTGCCCAGCAAGTACCATGTCTCCTTCAAATTCCTGGTCGCCTGACAACGTTGCTCGTTGGCTGATAAATTCGTTTAGCTGAACTCCGTCGATAGAATCCCGAACGGTTACATTTCCTTGAATGTTAACTGAAGAAGCAGACAATCCATGCAAGAAAGTCTTCTTGACCATTTTTTGAGGTACGGAATGTAGAACTATGTCATTGGGGATAGCTAGACTATTTATTTTGCCTCTTACTTCTAAGCTACCCACTTCAAGCAGGTTAGTGAAGTAAGCTGAACTATCTAGGACGCTGTCGAAAGCAAGAGGAATGCTGTTATTGAGAAACTCCCTTATGTTGACACCATCTATAACACCATTAGCTGTAAGAGAATATGCAAGGTTAGACAGGATATTGTTAGCGCCACGTTAACAATTAAATTGCATTTCAGATTTTAGTTCGATCTAAGTTAAAACTCACTTCGGGAAAATATTTCGGTGGCCTTGCACCTCCTCCTGATATACAGGGATCAGTTGCATAAGTAACATAGTTTGATCCAAGTGGCAGATTCAGTGCAGTTAGTGAGTTTCTTTCAGAAAGAGCGGTTCCCATCAACAAAGTGGAGGAGAAATTGTTGAAGTTAAACATAAGAAAGGCACCTGGGGTGGATGGGATCTATCCAGTTATTTTAAAGGAGGCGGCAAAGCAACTAAGCAAACCCTTAGCCATAATTATGAGAGCATCCTTGGACTCAGGGGAGGTTCCCATGGACTGGAGATGTGCAAATGTGTCCCCAATTCACAAAGGTGGATCGAAGGGTGACACGAGTAATTACAGACCAGTTAGTTTAACTTCTGTTCCGGGTAAAATAATGGAGTCACTGGTTAAAGATGCATTGCAGGATCATCTAGACAAGACTGCAGCAATAATTCAAACACAGCATGGGTTTGTTAAGGGAAAGTCTTGTCTGACAAATTTGATTGGTTATTATGATGTGGTCACAAAGGAACTGGATGCGAAAAATAATTTTGATATCATATACTTGGATTTCAGGAAAGCTTTTGACACTGTTGCGCATGGAAGACTACTGTACAAATTGGAGCACAATGGTATTAAGGGTAAGTTGCTACAATGGATAAAAGGATGGTTAAGTGGGAGAAGACAGAGGGTGGTAATCAATGGGTGCTGCTCTTCGTGGACTAATGTTATTAGTGGAGTCCCACAGGGTTCGGTGTTGGGTCCACTGTTGTTTTGTGTATTTATCAATGATATTGATGAAGGTATATCAGGCTTAATGTCGAAGTTTGCAGATGACACAAAGGTTGGCAGGGTTGTTAATGACAGTAATGGCAGTGTGCTACTGCAACAGGATCTAGATAATTTGGGCAGATGGGCTAAGAAGTGGCAACTGAAGTTCAACCTTGACAAATGCAAAGTACTGCATATGGGTAGAAGTAACCCCAGAGAAACGTACCAACTGTGTGGTACTACACTTAAGGTGGTAGAAAATGAAAAAGACCTTGGAGTAATTGTGCAGTCAGATATGAAGTTTTCTGAGCAATGCAGACAGGCTGCTAGGGCAGGTCATGGGGTTTTGTCAATGATATATAGGAATTTTGCTAGCAGGGAAAAGGAGGTGATTGTCCCTCTGTATAAGGCAATGGTCAGGCCACGCCTTGAGTATTGCGTACAAGTCTGGAGGCCTCATTTTAGGAAGGATGTAGATTTGCTTGAGCGTGTACAGAGAAGAGCAACACGATTGGTGAGTGGAATGAAGGGATTCTCTTACCAAGAGAGGCTTAAGTTCTGCAAATTGCAGTGGCTGGAGACTAGGCACCTGCGCGGTGATCTGATTGAGGTCTATAAGGCCTTGAATGGGTTGAGCACGCTGAATTCTGATGGGATCCTTCCACTTGTTCAGATTACGAACCTACGGGGACATAAGTTCAAATTAAGAAAGGATAGATGTAGAATAGATGTGCGGAAATTTGCCTTTAGCCAGCGGGTGGTTAATTGCTGGAACAAACTTCCATCTGTCGTTGTGGAAGTTGATAGGTTAAATAAATTTAAGGAGGAACTGGACAGGCATTTGGAGGGAATGGTGTGATGATTTTTTTTTTTGGCTGATGCTGCATAAGCTCCTACACTTTCTTTCTTGCATCATGTGCCACTACTACTACATACTGTAGTTAATTGGAGCATTTCTGCCTACAAGCCGTTATTTAAGAAAGCCAAGTAGTTTTTGGTTCATTAGTGCTTTAGTGCCCCTAAAAAGGGGCAAAGGAATTTAGTTTGCCCTAGTGACTTCAACTTCGTTTTATAAAAAACGAAAAGCAGCACGATATCCTGACACTTTAAAGATATTCCACTCCGAATAGTAGGTTAGGCCGACCAGTTATGCATTGATTCAAGTTAGTTCAAATATTAGCAGAGAAATTAGTTTTATCAAAAGAAAAAAAAAAAGATAATGACTGAAACCATATGGGCTGCTGGAAAGAGCAAAATCCAGAAGATATGAAGCGGGAGAAGTGAGGAACAAGTTGAGAGATTTGGCAAAGTCGATGGGAGACTTCGAATAAAGGAAACAAGATTTACCAGATGTAAGAAAGAATGTTTTAGATGGTTTCAGGCAGACTTCTATAGTTCATTTCTCATGACGCGTCATGGATCTTTGAAATGTTGAATAAGTTTGGAGAATAAGGTGTTTGTGGGGTAGTGTAAACGTGTTTTGTACGCTTGAAGAGTACATGGAGTTGAAATTTAGTGCTCCACGTATGAATAGAGGTTCAAATGGTTAAAACCAAGGATTTAGTGGTGTTTAAAGAAGTTGCGACATTTTTAAAAAAGTTTTAGAAAATGAGCAACAAGACTGATCAAATCTATAAATGGAACGGAAAAGAGAACGAAAGAGGGCAAGCGTAGGAAGAGGCAACTTCGTTCTGTAATTGGTGGAAGCTTGCCCTGGAACAGCATACTAATCACTGCATTGTATGATATTCGAAATTTTATCAATCCAGGATGTTCATTTTGTAATATTGAACTTCATTTTGCGGGACATCAGATATACTTGTCTAGCAATGGATAGCTTGCTAGATATGTTATAAAAATACTATTTAAAAGAACTTAAATGTTTAAAAATAATCTTACCGATAGTAAGATTTCCTGAAATGTTCAATGAAGAACGGAATGTCTTGTTTCCTGAAAGAAACAAGGATTTGTTAGCAATGGATATTTTCATGATTAATAATATCAAGATCAAGCATCAGGATGACAAGTTAACTTACCTCCGATTATCTGGTCTCCAGAAACGAACATGAAGTCATTTCGTATATCATACCCAGAAATGAGTCCTCCTAGCGTCATAGAATGTACAGTGACCTCTCCAAAGAAGTATTTCTTTCCAGTAATAGCTGCAGTTTCACCCTTCAAGACAATATCACTTAGGATATCATCGGGGACAAGTCCATTCATGAAGCCGCTAACGAATAAGTTCCGTACTGTTAGCTTACCAATTATCTCGCCGCGTAAGGCCTTTGAAGTTATTTTCACGGCATCTTGTGCAAACTGAGATATGTCTACTTCGTCTACGGTTCCACCAACTATCACATTTTTAAGCACATGAATTCCATTACGGAACCTCTTAGAACCAATCTTCTCGTTTCTTGTCAAAGTTACGATATCATCAGGTAACTTGAGTCCATTAACCAGCCCTTCTACATGTGCATCAGCAATAGTCATGGTAATGAAGTGTTTTTTACCAGTAACTTCTTGATCAGTGTCTGGTGTTAATAGATCCTGCGGGATGTGTAATCCATTGATAGTGCCATATAGAACCAAATCCTTTTCCATTTTAACATCGTCTAGGAAAATCTTCTTGCCAGAGATAACTGTTGCCACATCAGTTCTAACCACATTAGAACTGAGTTCTTGCAGATCTACGTCATTGATCTTACCTCCGCATATAATATCTGTAGTCTTTAAGTTTTCAAAAACACTTGTACCAGAAATTGTTTGGTTTCTAGTAAGGGACATTGCCATTTTGCTCAGTGCAGTAATGTCAACGTTGTCGACTGTCTCAGCCTGGAGACGATCTACAGAGAGATTGCGGAAGTTCTTCCACTTAGTAATTTCGTGATCGGCGTATAGGGTTACAATATTGCTGATATTTATGCCATTTAGGAATCCGTCTACGGTGAGATTACCCATGATATTTAGTGGAGATGAGAACCATAGGGGTCCTGCAAGAAATCAAAGTTCAGATTACGTTCGGTTTGGAACAGAAAACTCAAAAATGCATACTTAACATTTAAGTGAAGACTTCCACTTGAGCAAGATATCGCAAGCTATTTATTTTTACTGAAGAACTAGGTAAAATTTAGTACTTTGCTATTGGCATAAGTTCCTGATTGTGAAGTCTGGTATTAACCCGATTAAGGCTGCTGTACCTTCAGAATGGTACATCACTGAAGGCCCTCTGAGCCAGATTCTAATGGAATCAGTGAAAGTTGCATCTGCCTTTAAAGTATATTGTGAGAAGTCACTTCACCGGATTTTAATATTTATATCAAAAATAAGTTGAAAAAACTTATGACGTTGTAGAATGATAGCTAATAACAGCTATGACTTCTTCAGCTGGCTTCATGCTGCGCGATTAGCAGCAATACAAAAACTCTGGAAGGCATGGCTAATAGAAACGTTTAAAGCTAGTTTTTTCGGCAAGAGACTTGGCATGATACAAAGGAATTTTCGATAAGAAAATTAAGTAGTCATCAAAACATCTAAGTTACTTTTAAGCTAGTTAAACCAAATAACGCAAGAGGTAGTCTGGTGGGCTCATTCTCTGGAGCAGATTAACCCAGTTCAAAGGATGTTTTAAGTCAGGAAAGCAAGTTGCTCAAGGATATCGGAATCCGAAGTTTTTTAAAAGAAACAGAACTATGAACGAATTTTGCTTGAGTGGCAAAACTTCAATTAGTGACTACATGGTAAAAAATCCACTCATCTTACCTGTTATGACTTGGTTTGTACTCTTCGTTACCACATCTTTTGCAAAGTTAATGTTGTTTACTGTTCTGGCATTAACCGATCCTTTAACAGTGAGAGACTTGGAGAAAGTCACATTTTTGATCATTTGGGGTTTGTCGAGCCTGAAAAAAAAAAAGCGTTAAGCAATTATAATTTGCTTAATTTAGTTAAACACTTAATAAATTTTGTTGAAGTAAAAGGATCAGATAACTGACATTTGCTAGTAGTTCGGTATACATAAATCTTCAGGATGCCTACATAAATCATATGCTGAACCACCAGTAGATTTTAGTTACCCTACGACGACTGGTAAGGGTTATCCATACACTCCTCGCATCTTGTTTGGGGAAAACTTGCGTTTAGTATTGTATCAATCAAATGTCTAAAGTTTAAAATTGGTTATAAACTCCATTCTTTGAATAGCTTTATAGCGTCTGAAAGGCCGCACGTGAGAATTTTTCTACTACGGAAAAGATCTACCTTAAAAATTTAATCTGCATTCAACCAACAAAACTACCCGACCTAGCTCAACTTTTACTATGCATATACATCAAGTGGGCTATCATTCTGAAGAAACAACCCCATTTAAGTAAATCTATGAAAAACTAGACGAAGCCTTAACCTTCACATTTTGAGTAGCATATAGGGTAGGCATTAGATGAGCGGCAAGATCTTATCTACCTGTGTCTCATTAGAAATGATACAGGCTTATTTAGATAAGCCTTTATTGCAATAAGAAATACAAATGGATACATTGCAATATTGCCCTTCACGGCCACAGGTTAACAGTAATACTGTATGTAAGGGAAATAAATTAAGTGGATGAATAAAAGGATATACAGCTCAATTAAGTATAATTGCAATTATATACAATGGTACAAAATATATAGGTGGAAAAACTGAAAAGTTAGTAAGCCATCTTCATATCATATTGCTGGCTTGCGGCATTAGGGAGAGCTTCGAAGAGAAGGATCAGGGAAGTACAGTTTAAGGATGCAGCGTCTATATTCCCTGCACAAGAAAACTTGGTCAGCATCCAAAGACTGGGAGCATGAAATGGCAGAAGCCTATCGGATAGGTGGAAATGGGGGCACAGTTGAAGTCGCTCTGAGGAACTCCAAGAGCACAAATGGTGCCGAAATCTTTCCCGTGATCATTTTGCAGTCGTGGTAAGGAGTTCACCCTATTTTAGCTCACTTGAGCTAAAATTCTGCCGAATTTTAGCTCAAGTGAGCTATCAAGTATAAGATACTAGTTCCCAGAATTACGTTGGACAACACCGTTTCTCACACTAGTAGAGAATTCTTGTAAGTTGAAGTTAGATTGAGAAAAATCTCAGATACAGGCAAGGCGCATGGGTTACCAAGGGTGAACTAGGTCATTCTTACTTTATTCATTTGTTAGTTACTATAGCCACTATTGACTAACGCCTAGAGTAGTTAGGAATTCCAGGCTCATGTTTGTACCGTCTTCAGCTACGTTAAGATCTTATTTCAATATAGTCGGTCAATATTATTGTAGTTTTTCTAATTATCTTAATTTGTTGGTCCTGTTCTTTCCCTTATAAGAACATACTGCAATATCGGTGTTTCAACATGTACTAGTGAAGATGAGCTTTAAACCTAGCATTGCACAATTCAGAGCTATCAGTTTTCTACAGAACTGGATTCTTCCCGTCACGGACTGGATTTAAGTGCTATAGTACGCGATAATTGATAAATTATCTAAATAAGTTGCTTACCTGTAGATCTCTCTTTGGAGGGTTGGAATATGGGCTCCATTAATCGTTTCTATATTTAGAGATTCAGCAGAAAGCGAGTTAATGATTACACGACCATAAATCGTGGTTTGCTGTGTGATCTCTGCCGATTCATCCACCATTGCAATATCTAAAAATTAAGATTGTTGTTAGCTCAATTGAATTACATTAAGCAGAGCAGCTACTGCTTAGATGGGATTAAGTGCACAGGAAAAGATTTAAACCAAAAAGCCACTGTGGTAAATATTTAGGCACAACGTAAACATTGAGTCAGTTTGCCGAGCAAGTTGAGCTTCTATTTATGAATCTAAACGACCACATAACGTGGTAGTTTAGACTGATTAAATTTCTTACATTAAACTTCTTACACAATCATTTAAATATTATTAACCGTATTTGGCGTTCACTTAGTACTTCACTTCTGGGTTGGCCAAGTTAACCTCTAAGATCTATTAAAATTAGCACAAAACAAGTTTGTGCTTCGACCTAACTTAATTTAAATTTACCCTACTTAAGTTAAATCCGTCGATTACCCATAGAATGCTATGGTTCTTAACCCGAAAATCATGCTCATTTATTAAGTCTTACCTTTAATGTTTTCTTCTAAATATCCAACCAAGACCTCTAGTGATGAAACTTGCTCTTGTATGTCACGTAGAGTTCCTTGAGATGCCTGCCAAACTACATTACCTAATATGGAGGCATTTTTTACTAATGTATCATACGCAACCCGTAGGTTTCTAATAGACTGTTCTGCTAGAATTGGAAGTCCTCCTGGATGCACTGCATCTTCAATTGCTTGAGATATTTCATGTAGCATGGCCGTCTGATCGTCAAACTTTTTCTGAAAAGTAGTTCATTAGTAACATTAAAGATTCATTTAAAGTTTTTCTTATTAGACACAGTAACTACGAAAAAATGATTCTACTATAATAGAAAGCAATCTGTGTATAATTGCAAACTTACCTTCATATCTTGAATAATTGTTTGCACTTCTCCAGTATGGACAATGACAGGATCTGGTACTTTGTATAGCGAGGTGTGGATGGAGTAAACTTTGGCATCATACGAATATCTGTCCGTTGATATAGTGAACACCGTCTCATTGAAAGTAAACGATGCTAGAGTTGAGGGTTTTGGTTGGAAGTCATCAGGAACCACTGAAAAAGAAGTGCGGTGATCACAGACAGCACTTAAGTTCTATATAGTCAGAATTGAGAAAAACAGCGGAAGTTGACCTAGTTTAAATGTAGCGGGTGCAAGTTGTCCTAAAAGCGAGTTTCAAAAGGGAACCATGGCACTTCACCTTTAAGCAGAACTTATTTCATCGGAAAAGTGCCTACAGAACCCGATTCTTCCCGTCACGGAATGGGTTTGCAAGGGGTTTGCAAGTGCTCTCGATTGTAGTACTATAGTACGCGGCACAAAGTATTGATCGTTTGGAATAGCAAACGATCTTTTCTAAATCATCTATCAGTATTCTTTAATAAACTTCTTCGCAGAGTGAAGGTAATTGTTAGTTGAATGCCGTCAGATGGCAAGGATAGGTTGTAAAATTGGGGGTAGTGGTCAGTATGTCAGCGAATTTTATCAAAGTGTTATTAGGAGTTAATTTCTGGCACCGAGCATAAATGATAGTCATATCGGTAAGCTCTACGTCAAAGGCCAGGAAGCCGAACGAAGTTAGTTCGGTTCTCCCCGTTGTAATAAAAAGCTGCTTTAAACTAAAAAGCTTTAATTAATTCGCAGTCTGTAATTGATACCTTCAAAATGAAGTGCTTGAAAGGGATTCAAACATGCTTATTTTCCCTACAAATATTAAAAAAATTTCCTTGAAAGCAGAGATAAATAGGATATAATTACAAATAGGATTAATTCTAAATATAGTTCGGAATACATGAAATCAAACTTGCTGGCAATATTCCTTGCAATATTCCCAAGTTGACACCGAATCCAGTCCTTCGTTTGGATTCTGGAACACTTTCATCAAAGAATAGTTTCATGTTGTAAACTAGTCTGATTTTCTGCAGGCGAGTTAGATATGTAAGAAAGGTTGTATATCAGGTGAACCTTTTACTCCACAAACAGAGCAAGTGCCACGTGATCGTGGCTATCTACATCTCAAAATGTAATGGGATCTATAGATTTTACCCTATCGCTAGACTTTCCTTAAACGAGCTAACTGCAATCCAATCATTGGTACTAAAATCTGCCGATACATTGAAAATTTTAAAGAATAACCTTACCATTTTCTAGTTTAATGAATCTCCCCTCACGCCAGATGAAGAGCACTACTCCTTGACTTGTAATAAGCAGGAGGACTACGTCATCTCTACAGTCAACCAGACTAGCAGCATGCCACTGCAGAGCGTTATAAACGTTAAATTCGTAAGTACGTAGGAACCCGTTGTTAGTCCATCTATGCAGCGACTGGTGGTCTCGCTCTGTTACTGCCAGGAAGTCTTCGAATCCAAACCGAAAACTTTCTAAATCGACGATGTCTACTCCATGAAGACTGAAAAGAAATAAAAAAGGTAAAATGAACTGGCAGATACTTTCTAGGAAATCTTTCCTAAACAAAGTATAGCAAGGAAATCACTATGCATATTAACGTGACGAGTCGAATACGGCAGTTTCTTGTAAGTTTAGAATCAAATTAAGATATAGTGTCTTACCTGTCGAACAAGGATGTACTTTGAGCAAACTCATCCAGTCGAAAGATCTCGCACACTGAAGCATTGGTAACAGCAATGTAGCCATATCCATTGATGGTTGATGTTACTAGGTCAACTGGAGATGAGGCATGAACCTCCACATATTTTCCAGAGTAGCTTTTTCCTGGGGAAAAAGAGAATGGCAAATACTTAAGTCAAGTTGGTAATTACCTTAATAGAACAGAATGGTTAAGCTTGAAGACTTAGAAAATGGATTGGACGAATTCAGATGACATTAACCATTCCCACTAATACATCCTTGGGATGAATACCGGTTCTCCAATGCCGCTGTACTGTCAGAGGAATAATGCTTGTCAGTTCTCGGTAGACAAATTATCAAAACAAATTGTACACTTCGTATCCTACTGTTGCAAAGGATATTGAGAAGCCCTGTACAAGCCGAGTGTTTCCTTATAAAAGGCTTGAGCTGTATTTAACTGTGCACAGATTCTTGCTTCACTTTACCCGGCTAGTTTCCTTCTCCATGAGAAGAGAAAGCTTTCTGAAGTTTTTGGAAGCAAAAGCCAATTTTTATTATTTATTGTTGTGTGCTCGTCTGTGGACTCTTCGTCGGTTTCTGTTATAACCTACTTGTCCAGGTTATTGTGCTGTAGCTGAAGGGATGACTATTGCACAGTATAGTTGATTTGTAGTGTGAAATTTGTGTACTGTACCATTTCTATGGTATGGCGGATTCGCCAGATTTTGCTAGGGGCCGCTTTACTTAATAAATGAAGCGTGTGCAGCCCCAACCAAACTCTCGCAACTCAGCATGTTTTGCGTAGTTACTGATAAAGGCTAGTTGACGTAGTGGTGTAAGTGCAGCGCAGTGTAATGTCCGGTTGTTTTGTGCAACTGACCACTGCCGTCTACCACAAGGTGCAGGCTAGTTTCCATCCCTGGCACGTGGATGCCGGGCAATGGATTTGTTTAGCACCCATAATGCATACTCTCCGATACGAAAACTACAGTAGCGAGCGTAGAAAATTGAAGAGCATGAAGGAACGCGCAAGCTAGGATAGAAGGAACTAAAAAGCAGCTAAGATAAACTGAAAAAAACAAGTGTAGAAGTAGTAGTTCAATATTCCTTTTCTTCGTATTCAGTTTGCCCTGTTAGAATCTTGCGTTCACCGCAAAAAACTAATCAGAAAATTTAGTCCATGGTTTCACATGCAGTGTAGCTTAGAAGAAAAAACCAACTCATAACTAAAAACAGCATCCATATTTATGGACAGACGCCATGGAGCCAGCAGCATTATGAATCTTTCCTCGATAACATTGTACACCGGGGAGACCAAGCCATTCTTCCTTCATTGTGCACTATTAACATCCCACGACTCCTAGGCTGAAGCATGATCGACTCCCAGTACTTGGAAGTCGGCACTGCAGCACAATGACCCTGGTAACACTGCTGGGATGAAGTCATCAGCTGGGAAGAGTGCAAAAACAGTAACATAGCTTGGAATCAGAATTGACAGGCGTATGAGGTTTGTCTGATAAGTTTTGACAACGCTTTGAACATGATTGCAAGAATCGCTGGATGTGAAAAGGAATTCTTGGCTCTATGATTGTGTGTAAAGCCATGCCCTTTACCTGTATGCTATTTTTAACCAAAAAAATCAATTCAATTTAAGGTGTGCGACAATGAATTGACAAGTTTGCTTCGCAATAGTATACACAGCTATCTCTGATGATCAGATAAGCAAGAGCAAATAAAAACACGATCTACAACAGCGTGTATGCAGTATCAATATGCAATTGAGAAGTTTGTCACGTTCATGCGGCCGTCGAACAAAGGTTATGTTCATAAAATTGAACTGTTCTTGAGGTCTGGGATATTACTTGTTTAAAGTAAGATTTGGTATCAGTTTGGAGGCCGTTTTCGTGGACATCACTGGGCTCCAATCTCCATGGAACACATCCTCACTGCCAGATCCTGCTTCTGACATTGGTGCAGGAAGTTTTAGCAGCATCTGCTTGTGAGATGACAGGTATAATCTTCATTTTGAGCTGGTAAGCAGTCGATCCTTCGCTAGGAGGATCAACGCGATCCTCCTTCCCATCTATGAAAACCAGATTGGCGCACACTTTATTTTAAGTTAGGCGTATGAGATGTCTAGTGAGGAGAGATTTGTCACCTCTAGTGCGACATTGAAATCAAGTCGAATGGTTTTATTCATAGCTTAAGTTGTAGAAGGTTTAGATTCACAATATTAACACTCGTTTTACCATGTGTCTGAAGTTTCCCAGAATTAATTCTGGGAAGAATACTTAATTCTTATGCAGAAACAGAAGACTCACTTTCAACCAATGGGAAGTGGCATCGTAGAACGACTTGGCACTTGTTAAAAAAAATTACGATATGAATAGGGCCCGCTGCTAATACTACATTTAGCAGTTCATTACCTTTTATTCCGGTTTAAAGAAATATTAGTAACACTAAGGCCAATGATGTTTAGTCTAATTGAATGATTGCAACGCGTCGAGAGATTGGCCTGTCCAAAGAGGGCTGGTGGAGTTGGACGATTACGCAATATTAAACACTTTACGAGAAATTAAAGTGCGAGTTAAGTCTTCGCTTGGATTTTTCTCTTGTTATCCTCTTAGGATTTTCTGTAGCAGTCGCGCACGTAGACGATGCTCTGTACTATGTCATTACTGAAAATATAACTAGCGCTTTCTTCAGTTATCGTAGCAGAAAGGATTCTAATTATAAAGTTCCGGTTAGGAAATTCTCTAGACTCCACAAACAATGACTGCAAGCATCAATTGAAGTTAATTTCTTTTTCTTTGCTAAAGTAGGTGTACTAAATTACATGTTAACAAGATATTTCGTTTATCTTTCCATACACGTTTCACTTAGCAACTGGAAGTGCTGAGTAATCGATTTCCTGCAGGTAACCATGATGGCCTCAATGTTTGAGTATCGCAAGGAAATGAGGATCAAGGAGAGAGAAGTCTAAGCTTGCCTCTCCTGCATAGCGAGGAGATGCAGTGAGTTAGGCCTTTTGTTTCTTTTTACAATGGGGAGAAATTCCTTAATAAACTCTGGAGTCTTTGAGCTAGGGAATCTTGTAACTTAAGTGATTGTGCTAGGATAGTACTTCCTGCCTGTCGGCATCTTTGAATAGTTCGCAGCGCTGTCTTTACTTTGCTCAGTACTTGACAGAAAGGTAAAGTCCGCCTTTTTAGACGGATCCAATGAGCTAAGGAGGCAGAATTTTTCAGCAGCTTAAAAATACAGCTGATGAACTTTCTTCCCGTTCTGAAAGTACTCTTAAGTTGGAGTAGATGATAGCTTATTACGGTTTGAAGTAGAACTTAATTTTTTCTTCCTTTGAAGATTGTTAGTTGAACTTAAAAGCAAATTGGAAGTTAAAGTAGCTTTGTCCTTACCTTTCTGAACGACACGCATTTTAGTTTGTGCAACGTCGTCAGCAAACAGAATGACCACAGCACCACCATGTTGGGATTCCACATGAGCCAACTGGACAGCAGATGGTCCCACTTCGAATACAGTCACCTGTACAAATGAAATAATTAGCATTTAGAGAACTTACTAAGTGGAAGCGCTCATACCAAATGAAATCTTAAGGTCACTCTGAAGAAAAAACTAGATTGTGGATAGTATTTTAGAAATAGGATGTGTGCGTGTGTGGGAAGGGTATATTATTAAAATTTGTTCCGTTCCATACCAGATATTCACGTTGGGGTAAATACTAAGACAATGAAATTGCTGTTCGAGACCAACTCGGAAACAAGTCTTTAGGTTAATGTGAGTGGAATTTAGGTTGTTTGTACTATAGCAACTGGTCTGGAGGCAGCAATACGGAATTGAAGTTGTTTGATCATCAAGATCCTTATGAAGAAGTGTATTCAATAATTTCAACCGATGAAAATGCTACTTTAGAATGCATGAGTAAGTTCTGAATTATCCAAAGCTGTCCGTCTCGAAACAGTATAGAACTACGGAAAATAATCCACCAAATCACACGATGTTAGCTAGAATTGGGCTACTTGTAGAAGTAGTAAGGCCTACTGAAAACAAGTCGAGCTATTATATTTCGGAATAAAACCAGCGTCTTGTATGCTTAACGTTTTACCTTCCAGAATGCTGCTATAAACGTCAGGAATGGGCGCTTTTTGCGTCGATATTTCACTTAAGAAAATTAATCCGAAGCGTTATTTCAATACAAGTGCAAAAAAAATAATTCTGTCGAGCATGCATAGCGGAAGTCAAGTGAAACTTCCCTGAGGCGAACATATCACTTGACAGAGGATCCCGTATTGACCGTATGAATGCCGCAAGCAACGAATCTGCATGGATGGGAGCCTCGGAAATAAGAGACGTTACCAAATCTAGTTTCGGCAAGTGCCGTGGCATCGGATGATATTTAAAACCATTTGACTTCGATAGAGCCGGAATCACTTTGTTCTTGATTTATATCCTCATTTGGAAATGTTTGAAGAAAGTAATCTCTAGCTGCTAGAAACGTCACCGTTCTTGAACCAAAGCCAATCACACGGAACAGATTATTATCCAGAAATGTACATTTAAAAACTGCGTGGGTGCTTCGGTGTTAAAATCGTTACTGCTCCGGCAGTGTATTACATGTTGAGTGATTTGATGGAGTTACTTCTGGAAGTTGTTTTGGCTCCATCGGTTTTCGTTTACGACTGGGCTTCGAGGACTCATTGGTTTCATTTGCAGTATCAACTTCCATGACTCCAAGTTCACTTCAACATTTCTGGGGAGATAGACTGAAGATGTGGATGGACCATCTCCGTCTTCAATTCCATCGCATGCTGCAATTTCTTCCGCTGTCGAAATAGCTTTGATCTTTGTATTCAATGGAAGTGGTTATAGTGCATGTACTCTATACTCCTTAGAACACGTCACTATTAGTCTTAGACATGCTGAATTAAGTTTTCCGTCAATTTATTAAATATGGTTGAGAATGACGAAAGAAATAGGATGACGCAATCAGTATGGGTACTGATTGAGTCATGCGTCGCTCGTGCCTGGTGAAGGATGAATCTGTCTGTTGTCAATCCAAGGAAGCATTGCTTATACGTCCACTATACTCCTTACAACGCTCACTACAATGGAGCCTGCTTTACGATTGGTTCCGTGTACGATAAAATCACTTTATGAGGGACAACTCCATAGCACAATACCGTTCCCTATACAATAGGTAGTAAGCGCGCCGGTCACTGTGATTACCTTTTACGAATCGAATTCGTTCAATTAATGGCGATTCTAATAAGAGAAAACAGGAGGAATATTATCCCCAGGCTATAAAAAGTAAAGAAATAAAGCACAGATTTATACTTTACCTTATCAATTAACAGATACATGAAAATCTGAAGAATTTCACAGGTTAACAAAAAAGGCAAAAAACTATACTGGTATTCCCAGCTGTTCACCCTCCCAATTACTACTAACCAGGACTAACGCCGCTTAACTCTGATCATACGAGAACCGCGACATTTATCCAAGTACGATAGTTGGCTGTTCAGAATGCCTGTAATGCGTTTACTTATGGCAACATTTTCGTTAATCCACGAACGCAAGTTACTCCCATCTGAAAACTGTCTAGAGCGCGCGCCTAAAGAAGTTTCACTTCAAAAAGTGCGATTTTATTGGAATTAGGGCAAACACGATTTGTGAAGTAGCGTGGCGCTATAGTCATCCAGCTGATTTTGAGCACTGTAGTGGCATAAGTCACTTTTCACTGAAGTTTCTTCAGTGAAAAGGTGAAGTGAACGTTAGTCAAATCAAGCAGAAGCGATCGAGCTAGTTCAATATGAACTTTGGGAAACAAGTTCATGAAATTGGCAAACTTCGTTTAAAGAAAGTAAAAAAGGTAAATCTAGCCAGTAGCAATGATACCCTCGCTGAACTAAGCCTGCCTTGAGTTTTTCTTACCACCCTTCGGGATCCTCGAACGGAAGTTTCCATAAGATATGGCGGGATATATTAGCATCTATACAGTTTAAGTGTTATGAATATCTATCCTTTAGAGCTGCGCGACATTCAACCCTAACTTCAGGCTCGAATTACCATCGGATTAGTATTTACCAGAAGCAAATGAATTAAGTTATTAGAAGACTAAAAATGTTAGTGCGAATTTAGAAAAAACTTTGAATGTTCCCTAAAACGATGTAACTGTCCTAGAGTTAAACGATTTGGGGAATATGCAAATAGCGTTGCTCTGAAAGCAAAGTGTTCAAGATTAGTTGAATGAAAAAGCTAGTTGAGCGATGGTCTAAGTGATTATACGAAGTTTAGAAGTCTAAAATATGCTTCAATTCATTACTGAAGCGATACCCAAACATCAGCTTGAAAATATGGATGACTCAGAAATGGACCTATAACAAATTGTTAGCTGTGCCCAGGTCATTTTTCATATTTAAAAAATCCTTTCCGCCTTATGTATTATTTAGCAAAGGAACATTTAATACAGGTACATGCCTAACTTTAGGTTCTCTACTAAAATAGTAATTTAGATAGTGATACTTTGTCTTATTTGCATGTGGCTATTTAATGAATTACGTTAAATTTGAAATCTAATGATGGTAGTTAGGATTTATGGATTACAAATGCATGGCCATTGATAATCGACTGTTCTATATGGCTAACGGCAAGGACATGAATATAAGTCGCTTTTGTTGTTAATGTCATTGACCAACGTGTTACGATTGGCAGGTTGGTCCCGCCAATTCTCCTACCGCTCAATAACATACCTCCAAGCATTCTTCCTCCGTTACTTCGTGAACTTTAACATCTGTTCCTTTCTTGCCCACGGAGAGAACAGCCAGGTAGAGTCCTTGCACATGCTTGTAATACCGGGTGAATAAAATAGCATCGACGAAGCGTCCTAGGAAGGAAAGGGATGATAGTTAAGCAAATACAAATTGATAAATAAGTATGCTTTAATATCATGCAGATGAAACGTCAGAATAGCAAGTTTGCGCACCTGCGAACTAATAAACTGCTACAGTCAATAAACTTCCATTGAAATTAGTTGTAGGATTAGCTGGGTTCAGAAGGATACCCTTCAGCTACTTAGGGCTTCTTGAGTCTAATCTAATCGCCCAAATTGCTACTTAGTTGACTCCTAGTAGGAGAAGTACCTTGGGTTACGAAAGTTTATTCGCATTTTTTCGATCTCCAGTTGAGGACCGGTCCTAGTGCCACCTCTGAAGGTGGCAAGACAATTTTGCAATAATTCCGTTTGTTACTATTGCGATTAATGTTATCTGGACTGGCTAAAATTATGTATTGAGGTCTGTAGGCAAAATCAGATTGTGACCATGGTAAGAACTGAAATATGGTGTTCAGATTTAACGAAAGGAACTATACATTGCATGGGTTTTCTTTGATTTCTGCATTTGGTAGCATATACCATTTACTTTGATTCCAACCATGCCTAGAATATGACGTTTATGGAACCATCAAACAATAACGTAGAATTAGTTGTGCTGATTAAATATACTATTGTTTCATTGAGAAATTCAGTAGCAAAAAAGTAGGATTAAAAAGTTAGTATTAAATTTAAGTACTTTGTATATTAAATTAAGATAATTTTTTGCTATTTAATTTTTCTATCGCACTGCTATAAAAGTCTTCATTGAGTTTAGTTCGGAGAGATTAACCATAAGTTGGCGTTTTATTTTAAAAAAATAATTTTAGTGTATCCACTATTAAATAGAAATGCTTTCTCACACTTACACTAGACTTAAAGCAGCTTCTTTAGCTTAGTGGTGTTTAGTTCAATACCGAGCTGTCGTAGATGAGCAAGCGAATGGCTACGTTATCATTAGACTACTATGGTGGTATGTTCTGAAATGTTGTATCCAGAGTTTAGGATGCAGCCATCTTTCAAGGGCCGGCAACTTATCTGCCGAGATAAGTGACTTTCATACTGTTAAGAACAAAGATTAAAGGATACTTGCCTTCATAATAAGAATCGTAGGAACATGAAGCAGTTTCTGCATCCCAAGTGAAGGTAGATGTACTTCCGAACTTTAATCTCCATAAAATGATTTTTTCCTTTTGGATTGCCAGGATATAATCGGAATTCCTAAAATGAACGTAACGCCATCTGTCGATATGGATATTCACAAGTGCGGTTTCTTGTCGAATATAGTCGATCGTCAATTCTGTAATGAAATCAAGCGCATACTATAACTGGTGGGAAAATTCTTATTACTAAAGGGGTAGAGATCAGTATTAAACTCCTCGTAAATACTAATAGGAAGTAACCATATACTAAAGAAAGTCACGTTTCATATAGACTAGTTGCTAATAGAAGTCTACGAGTTACTTAAAGTAACTGACTACAGTCTACTGACGTTTCCCAAAAATAACATTTTAGAGAACACTACTCCTGAAAATGATAATACATTATTCCTTAACATAAAGGTAGAGACAAACTGTCGAAGTTAAATAGGAAAACGCAGTTTGTTAGATTAATTTCTCGTGGAGAAAAGCAAGGGCTTATGAATGTCAAGTTTAGAGTAGCCTACTGCAGAGTACCCCGGAAGTTTTCGGTCGAAATTTGAATTAGTTTAAGCTGTTTCGTAAGTTGAAGAGTACTTTATGGTGCTCTAGTTTAGATTAAGAGTTGCCTTATTTGAAGTAAGTTTCGAGATTGTCTGAACAGTCTGTCTTGCTGGCCAGGCTAACTGAAGTAAAGTTCTACTTAAGTATCTTGGCAGAGATTTCCCTTGGCAAATTCTAGGACCGTAGCCGAGTGGCCACAATCATGCAAGTTGCAGGGTTATGCATGTCTCGTGTTCTACTCGCCGTTATACCAAGAAATGCGCTCTTTCGTAGTACAGTCTATAAAATTATTTGAATATGAAGATCGATTAAAATTATTGTAATAGGCATCTTAAAATGGTTTGTTACCGTTATCAAAGCAACTAGAGTTCCTCATGCGGTTGGCAGCCTTAATCCCAGAAAACATTGCGACAGTACAGCATTAAAACGGCGACAGTTCAGAGAAAGCAATGTGCGTGTTGTGGAATACCCAATCTCCAATAGCTGTAGAGATTCTACAACGGGAATTGCAGAAAGGTTCACCTACAGAACAGTCAATGAGGCGATGGTTGAAACAGTTAAATTGACAGTGTACTGCGCACCAGAAAAGGGCAGGTAGGCCTAGTGTATCTGCAGATAGTTTCGGAAATTCAAGCCGAAGTACTACAAAAGCTATCCGCCGGGCAAGCCTGCAGCTACAAATACTATGAGTAAACATAGCACAGGGTGGTTGCAAAGAGTATAACTTTAAAATGTAAATCGTCCAGAAAATTAAGCCTCACGGCAAACCACAAAAGAAATTCGCTGTCACATTCTCAACCTTATAGACTAAGATGAACACTTTCTGGAAAAAGTGGAGTATTCCACCTGTTCGGTAAAAGTAGGAATTGTCGTATATGGGAATCTGAAATATTCCACTCGTTTCGTGAACACTGAGCGTGATATTCCTAAGGTTGATTAGGGAATTTCTTCCACGAAAACGCTGAACTCCACAAATAACTAGATATGCTCGAATTATGCTGCACCTCAGCTAGAAGCTATGCGTGTTATATCTGATACTGACTTTCATACCTATCAGGAATAGAGGCGGCACCATCACCACACTGGAGCTTGCATGTGCACGATTTCTCAATAAACACTTCCTAACCGATGGATCGGCCGGGATGGCCTCCCTCTATGGCTTCCTTCGTTCCCCAGATATCACACCTATGGATTTTTGTATGGAGCAACGTAAAGACAAGGTGTATGCAAAAACGTTTGCATGAGAGTTAACTCATGCAAACTTTTTTGCACGAGACTTAAGACTAGATTGAAGAGGCAGCGACTTCAATTTCTCAAGATTCTGCAAAACACTTAAGGCTGCTACTGTCTTGACGTTCTTCCAAAGGTTTCCATGTGGAGGTTTACTGAAATCAGATTGTAAAATAAGAAATTGAGTTGCTTTGTTAAATGCAGCAAACCGTTACAATTTTAATCGAGCTTCATAATCAGTTGAATGATTTATAGACACCAGCATGTCCTTGTAAATAAAATTCACATTTCACTTGTTCTATTTGAACAAGAGAAGAAGCACTAAACAATGCATCAGTTTCAATATTAACTAATTGAATTTGTACCTCTACGTGTTTCTCACCGATGGTGAGCGATCTTCAGAGTAATTTTGATAGAAAGCAAATTGTTTTCTTATTTAATGGATTAAAAAAAACTTAATTCAATTAGCATTTGCAGAGACAGTTTTGACACATTTTTCTGACATTACCTCGGCTTTGTAAATAACATTAAACTAAACTTGTCTTTTAAGCATAACGTCATCCACGAAACATTTTATAGAAGTTAGTACGATTCTTTAACTCACTGATTCTTTCCACCCCCCCCCCACTTTAAAAGTATTTATATGAAGGTGAAGCACTTACCTTCCCTATTAGCCACACCAGAGTCCGGCAGGTACGAGCGCATGAATTTTGCACTATATCCTAGAGTCGGGAGAGGGACCAGAGATTCATCGAAATTCATACTGAAATCGTAATCATTCATGTGTTGGTTGATGACATCAAGAGCAGCCTCCTGCAGTCTTGCCTCAAAGTCTGAGAGAGACTTTGAGTGTCCATGGTGCTGCAATGCAGTTCAATAAAAACAAGTTGAGATACCGAAGTACAAGAATTACTTAAACTGAATTTCTAAAGGTTATACGAAAATTTCTGTACTACGGAAGCTTATTCCAACGTCACACTATTTTCCCAGCTTAGAGTTTAAATGCCTAAACATCTAAACGAGTCGGTCTTGGGGGGAGGAAAAAAAAAAAAAAAAAAAAAAAAAAACACACCGTAATAACAGTACAAAAAAAAATAAATTAACTTACCCCATGCAAATTATCCTTGAGGTGGGGGATAATACTCATATGAAACTGCTTGATTAACCGCAAAGGAAGTGGTAAGGACCTTCTCCACATCAGTTCTGATTAGTGAAGGCCAGCGGTCGTTAAAATAACAAAGGGCAATTCAATAACCATCGGTTAACTGTTTTTGCCAAATAAGGCAGGGAAGACAAGAGAAAAATCTCACTTTGCCAACTACAGATTTTAAGGGTGGGAAAATCGCTTAAACAGAGCTAGTTTATCAAGGGTGTCGAAGTAATAAAAGGGTACTTACCGTCAAGGAAGCGACAAGCGGAAGCAGTATAAGAAGCCACATCTGAAATACATTAAAACATCCTGTAAGTTCCTTTTTTGCTGTGAAGTATTCATGAATATTTGAACAAAATAACAAATGTTATCACCACTAAAGTATTTAATAATGCACTATTTCTTAGTGTTCCTAGAAGAAATTAACCCATAAACCCAAGCACCTTACAAGCGTCAAGTTGTGTGGTGTTAAAGAAGTGATTAGCTGTTGGAATTAGTTAGCCTAGAAACTGCCCTCTGTTTAAAG
This sequence comes from Mastigoproctus giganteus, assembly GCF_048544385.1. NCBI lineage: Eukaryota > Metazoa > Arthropoda > Arachnida > Uropygi > Thelyphonidae > Mastigoproctus > Mastigoproctus giganteus. The sequence continues at coordinate 194,658,951 of NC_143577.1, forward strand.
GTTACTAGGTAGAGGATCTCCTTCAGATGGGACAATAAAAATTATTAAAAAAAAACGCCCCAAAACTGCTTTTGACATTTATGAAAATAATCGCAGACAAATCTTACAGAACAATTGCATTAACATACTCTCACTTACCAGGTATATGCAGTAGTCCTGCCTAACCCAAGGAATCACTGGCTACCGCTTTATCAGAATCTTTTATACTGTTGCTTCGACAAAATTGCGCAGATGCACATCGAACCACATGTCTGTGACGCGTGAACATAAAGATCCAACGTAAATTAGTCCGATTATAACAATACTGGAGATATTCAAAGTCTAGATTTTTTGTTTGTTTTTTGTGTTAAATTCCAGTTACAGATGCTTTTATTACGCTAATTCCCAATTTAACCAAAAGGCAGTGAAAATAATCATCAAGCAATGCTCTCGTAGTCATAATGTCAATTTTTCTCAATGACACGTGGTTAAAATCGTGAAAGGGCTGAGGACTATAGGAAGATAGGCAGTCATTTCCAGATTTCAATCCATTCGTGGGAACTGGAAAAGCAAATTTATGTATTTTTATGAAATTTTCTTCGAAATGAAAGATGAATAACGAAAATATTCTTTTAAATCCAAATGTAAAAAGTAATTGCAAAAACAGAAGAATGGATCACTTCTTGTCGAATATTTCAGGGAGTAGAAATAAGAAAAAAAGCTACCAGGAAATAAAAAGATCATGAAAATCTTTGGAAAGAATTTACAAGAGTTTCATCTGGAATTTAGATGCTGTCTGACATCGGTAGCCAAGTGTTTTAACACGGAGAATATAATAGTACACGCCTGTACCATATTCCCCGCATTTACCACTCAAACGCGTGTGCCATAATAGTGGTACAAGTTCTAGCTAAATATATATATATTTTTTAAAATAAATTTCATATTTATACTCCGAGTCCTACACATATGACCTGCAATTGCAAACTAGAAAATGAAAAGGTGTTATATAGATAATTTTATATGAAAATTTCAACAAAAACTGATCAAAGTGCATTATCATATGGAAATTACTGAAGCCTAAGAATTGCAGCCACCATTAACCTGCATTATTTTAAGATTATCTCTTATGAAGGAATAACCTTAAGGTAATGCCTGTCTTGCTTCTCCAATATGCCATTTGAAAGCACATTGGCGATCACCGTGACTTTTCTGATGAGTCTAAATCAATCTGAAATAAAATCCCAAGAATTTTTGACATTTAGCAGAAATTTATATTCGTGGTTTCGCACTTTGTAGTTTTATTAGTGCGTATTCGCCTCTTTTCTTTGAACGTGTAGCAATACTATTTTAATTGCCAAAACTACACAATAATTTAAAAGAAAAGAAAATATGAAGGTGCTTTTCTTACAATAATGTGCTATTGCCTATTATCCCCTTAAAATTTTGTTCTAACGACATTTTCCAGGTGAACAGCTGTTTTGGGAGATTTTTTACTTCATCGACCACCTTGATCAGTACATCGATTCATAAATACTATTTGATTTATTGTGTGTGTGTGTGTGTGTGTGTGTCCGTGTTCACAGGCTGATTTTTAAATAGTGCGGATTGAAATGTTGAAATATCTGGAGTAACTCATAGGAGGGAATTCCACTCCTTAGGCCTGACATCAGTTAGCTACAATTTTATAATTTAAGATACATCCTCCTCCTCCGGTCTCTCACTGGATTTGAATCCAGACCTCATACGAATCAAAAGTTGATACTCTCTATATTCTGATCATTATGTACAATGGCACTAATTCTGAAAGGTAAATTGTTATTATTTTTTTCTAGCACTTCTGGAAGCTAAGATATAAGCGATTGTGTATCGAGTGGGCTGCATGGAGACAGAAAGGCTGATAGATTTTTGTTATTTACTACTCTGAAACATGGAAGGGAAAATTTTGAAGGCGAGTTAGAAATATATTTATTTTTTGTCGATCACAATATTTTATTATTGAGAACAATAATAAGAAATGATATTTTATATTTTCGATCAACCAGGAAATCTAAAAACCAGAAATTCGAGGCTGAAAATTTTTCCTGATTCGTACTGTCTCTCAGTAAATAGTTTTGCACTCGTAATAAAAGAAATTCAGAACTAATGACAGAGAAAATATAAAATTGATACGAAACATTTTTCAGATCCTCACGATCTGCAAAATGCTGCATCGTCTACAGATGGTTTTCTTGATCTGCTGGATGAAAATCTCGAGACTGGCTAAGTCAGAAAAAAGGAAAGAGATCGACTAAGAGAAGGCGATAGAAACTATTACAAATGGTTATTAGTCAACATTTCAACAGCCTTATGAAATACGGACGACTTATTAGACATTCGTCTAATAAGTAGTCCAGAACTAGTACCACACCTCAGTTCCGAGGCCATTAGATAAGGCTGTTGAAAGGTTGACTAATAACCATTTGTAAAAAAAAAAACACGAACCTTTGTATTAAGACAGTCTCACACAGAATAAATGCGAATAGATGCAAAGAAAACTCTGACGTGGGCTGATGACGTGTTGCCTCCTTGAGTACAATGATTGCACAGGCTGTTAGATTGCAATAATTTGAAGACAGAATGGGGAAAACGCATATTCTCTCAGACTTTGAAAAATGTCTTATCATGGGTGCATGTTTAACAGGAACCACGATACAATAAACGAAATACATAACTGGATCTCAGAAGCATCCATCTCAAAAGTTTTTAACAACTGGAAAAAAAATGGTTCTTCCGCATCTGAAAGGCGTAAATGTGTCAGAAAAACAATATTTCAAGAGGGAAGTCGCCGTACTTAGATCTAAGGGGGAACTGTACAGAAAAATAAGAAGTGCAACGTGCAGCAAATGACATCTGAATTCAGCCCAGAAATGTGGTATTTAATTCATATCACGCGCAGGGAATTGAAGAAATTGGGTATTGCCAGTCGTCTGCCTATTTGGAATTCATTTGTTTTAGAGAAAAAGAGAAAAATCCCCTTGCATAGGTGCTGTGAACGTCGTGATTGGACAGTGAAACAATGGAAGAAAGTCATGTGGTCAGACGAATAATAATACAGCTTGTTTTGCACTGATGGTAGGCAGAGAGTGTGGCAAGAACTTCAAGAAGTGATGGACCCTGCTTTCCTTGTTAAGGCAAGGCAAGCAGGACATCTGGAATTGGTATCATGGTATGGCGATTGTTTTGTTAGCACGGGCAGCTTTCTTTAATACCGGTGGAAGGTCAGATGTCATCCAGGGAGTACCTGAATTTTGTATCAGATCTACTTCACCTTGTAATGTTACACTTTTAACTTGAAGGCGATGGCCACTTTATGGATGACAACGAAACAACGCATCGTGCCAGAATCATTCACAATGGTTCTGAGAACATGACACGGATTTTCACCATCTGACATGGTCTCCACATTTACCTGCTCTCAATCCTATTGAGAATGTGTCAATCCTATTGAGAGTGTCTGATCCTATTAAGAATGCCTATTGAGAAGCTATTCGGCAATGAATCCTCATGCTTCAACTTTGTCGCAGCTATGCGATATTTTGGAAGAATCATGGTTACATTTAGACCAAAACTCACTAAAACACCGCGCCACACACTTGCTGCTATTCAAAACAAAGGCGACCCGATTCGATATTGAATTAAGTTTGGTATTTACTCATAACCTTTAAATTACGACACTGTCGCGCTGCATTCATGTAATTTAAGCTATGCACGAAATTCCCATATTCTTTATGTTCCTTTGTATAGTGTGTTAAATCTGTTTTATATATGAAAGAATAAGTCACTGATGATTTTAACCAGTAGTAGTGCCAAAATACACATTTTTATTTTTTTATTATTACATATACACTGTGCCGCGACTTTATTAGTTACACCTACCTCGTAGCGTGTTGAGCCTCCTTTGGCCTTCAAAACAGCCTCAATTCATCTAGGTATGGATTGAACAAGATGCTGAAAACGTTGTGCAGGAATGGAGTATCATGCAGACATGAGTGTGTCACGCAGTTCCTTGAGATTCGACGGAGGTTGAATCTCAAGGAACCTGCAGCGAACAGCTGCAGGTTCCTTGAGCCTGCAGCGAACAGCCCTTTCCAGCTCATTCCAAAGATAGTCAATGGGATTGAGATTCGTGGACTGAGAGGGCCACTGCAGCAAAGAAAGGTCATTGTAATGTTCCTTGAACTATTCCATAGTAATTCAGCCTTTGTGCACCGGCGCATTATCCTGCTGGAAGTAACCATCTGACTAGGGATTAAACTGTCAACATGAACGGATGCACTTGGTCAGCAACGATGTTTAGGTACGATGCGGAGATGGGGGAAACCCCTGGTGCCGTTAGACACAACACACTATACACTATATATTACGATGCGGCATTGAGACGTAAATTTATGGGTGTCAATGGACCCAACGTGTGCCAAGAAAACATTCCCCACACCATAACACTGCCCCCACCACCTTGCACAGTAGTCGTCAGACATGACGACTTGGTCCATGGATTCATGTTGTTTTCGCCAAATTCTGAGCCTTCCATCAACATAATGTACCAGAAACTTCAGCTCGTCAGACCAACCAACTGTTTTCCAATCCTCGATAGTCCAGTGCTGGTGTTGCTGTGCCCACAGGAGGCGTGCTCTCTTGTTCTTCATTGATAACAAAGGTGCGCGATGTGGCTGTCGGCTATTGTAGCCCATTCGTGACAAAGTGCCACTAGGTGGTCTGTTGCGATATTTTGTTCTGCGCACCAAGGTTGTATTCTGACGTTGTGTGCGACATTGTGGCCCGCCTGTTTGCTTGCACAATCCTCCTCTAACCTTAATATGCTTTTTGTGAATTAACGATGAACAGATACAATTTGGCCTTAGTAGCCCTTGTGTTGTTAAACTGAATAATAACAACAACAATCTCTGACCTCTCTCATCAACAAGCGATTTTCTTCCACAGGAGTACCGTTCATTTGGTGTTTTCTGTTCGTTGCGCCATTCTCGATACACCCTTGAAACTGTGATGCGTGAAAAGTTCAGGAGAACTGCAGTTTCAGAGCTGCTTTGTTTATTAAGTCTTGCACCTCATACCATGCCACGTTCGTAGCCCATTAGATCACTCCTTTTCCCCATTCTTGCTACTATTTGTACGCTTAACTGATACTAGATAGATTGTTCTGCTGCATTTATGTCCACAACTGTGGTCATGTGACTTGCAACGTTGTGGGACGAACCATTTGTGTGTTATAAAGGTACCTAATAAAATGGCAGTCTCAAAAATATTGGTACAAACGTTTAGAGGAGGTAGGTAACATCTAAAGAAATGTGAATCGCATAGGAACCCATAACCGGAAACGTCACGGGGAAAGTAGAAGCAGAAATGACACAAGACAGTAATTAGTGGCAAACATTTATTTGACATAATATTAACAATGGAGTATGAGATGGATGCATTTCATGATGTTACAACAGATGCTCGAAGGTTCCACCATGAGACGCGATGGATGCGTGACACCGACGCAGCATGGATTGGCGGACACGGTCGAACAACACCTGGAGTTTCTTTGACAGTAGCGCAGACGAGTCTCGCCACGAGATCCATTTCCATCTCCACAAGCTATTCATACACGATATATTTGAGCTCCCCCCCCCACAGAAAGAAATTGAGGCTCGATAAATCAGGTGAGCGTGGGGGCCAAGCAACGGGTCCACCCCGGGCAATCTATCGACGCCCAAAACGCCTGTTCAAATGGTCACGAACACACCTTCCATAATGGGCAGGCGCCCCGTCATGTTGAAACCAAATGTTGCGTCTCACATTTGCTGGAATATCGTCAAGTAACCCTGGTAGAACTTGTTCAAGAAAGATCCGATATTTTGCGGAGTTCATGCGGGATGGAAACAGGTATGGGCTGACTAAGCAGTCACCGACCATACCTGCCCACACATTTATTGCGAAGCGATGTTGTGCCGCATGGGGACGCACGCACACTGTGTGGTTGTCGTGAGCCCACACATGAGCACATTGTGCTCATGTGTGGGCAGTTCAAGTCTTGTTGAACACTTTCTTGGAGAAACCACTGCGCAAAAGCCACACGTGCAGGATGATCTTGGGGGAGCAGTAACTGAACCCTTTGGAGATGAAAGGGGTGTAAGGAATCGTCTTGCCAGACAACTGTACACTTCAACGAGACACTCCTAAACCAGAGGCAACGGCACGTGTGCTGGTAGTAGGATTATTCTGGACGGCATTCAACACACTTTCTTCCATGGCGGGAGCTCGCGTCGAACGTGGTCTGCCCGCACTACTCCTGTTACCTCTAAATGACCTATAATCGCACAAATTTTGATGCACACGCGCAAACAAACGGTTATCCGGTACATATCTGTCTGGGAAGCGTTCTCCATAAATTCGTTGAGCGGCTCGTCCATTGCCCTCTGCTAATCCACACACTAGGTGCATGTCTGCCAGCTCACAGTTCGTATATCGATGCATGCTCTTCGTGCGGCGACTACTGTTTGAATGAGTAAACCAGAAATTTTCCCTCTCGGGAACTGATGAACAGCGCCGTCTACCGACTTACGGTGACGTTTCCGGTTATGGGTTCCTATGCGATTCACATTCCTTTAGATGTTACCTACCTCCCCTAAACGTTTGTACCAATATTTTTGAGACACCCTTGTTTATACCGTGTCCCGACTCGCTAACACGCCGTAGTTCACCTGCAGTTGCTTCGATTTGCGTAACAACTCGCTGGCCATAATGTTTTGGCTCATCGGTGTATGTCATGTGATATATTTTCGAGCATATGGTATCGACTTCTGTAACATTACCTTTTTGGTAATTCTTATACTATAACCCCATAACTGTATATGTATATATATATATATATATATATATATATATATATATTATTATTATTTTTTTTTTTTTTAGAAAATCGATTTTTCACAATACTCATATCAGCTGGAGGTCAGTAGGATCTCTCATTTCAAGTTTATCTCGGTATGATAGAGATGAAAAGTTTTTTATTTATTTATTTTTAATAAATTACGTGTTATTCATTAGAATAAACACTAACAAAGGCATATAATATTAAAAACTGGAGCCATTCGTGCCTTGGCACACACACACACACTCTAGTCATCCATCGACCTAAGAGAAGAGTTCTAAACCGTCAGCTGTACTCATTCGCGGATTGTTTGCTAATTTTAAACTTGAAGGCCAGTTTTGAGAACCAGTTTTCAGAGATTCATTTTCAGCCTGACGTGTGCTTCGTTCTAATGACTTACAAACAGGACTACATTATGTAACATTTAATCATTTCCTATTCAGACGGCCGTTTTATGTGGACGATTTTCCAATAAGACGCATTCCTGTTGAAAACTAAATGATAAATTCTTATGGATGAAACAGTACAATTTTTCATCTTGTCATCCATAGGCATCGGAAAGGGTAGCGGAATAATAGAATATTCTCCAGATAGGAACTGCTGCTCCACATAAAACTGGTTTTCAATACCTTCATATTAAAGTCCAACAAATATTATCAGGATATTTTGACCCACTGAAATGTTAGTGAAATCATGGATGGAACCCTAACAAGAAACCTGATGAAGTGAGTTATACAGGATCTTTCAAAAGTCGCCCAACCAAACCCTATATACACTGCTCTACAAAATTAACAGAATACGTAGAAAACGTGGTGTGGTGTAACCAGGGGCGGACTGGCCATAAGACTTACCGGGGAAACCCCGCTGGGACGGAAGCCAAAGCCCGATGGAGGCCAGTGCGGTTTTGCCATAAACAATACGGCCATAAACACTAGTTTGACGCCACTACAGGTTTTCTCCGGAAAGAATTTTTGAATCAGTCAGCCTCTGGGTGCAGCTGGTGCTTGCGATGTAGCAGGAAAATTTGGTACGGTTGTGTACCATAAAATAACGGTGAAATGAGGAGAGAGCGAGAAACTTCGGACAGGTATAAGGGACGTTCATGGGGTTGTATAAGAATTACCAAAAAGGTAACGTTACAGAAGTCGATACCATATGCTCGAAAATATATCACATGACATACACCGATGAGCCAAAACATTATGACCAGCGAGTCGTTACGCGAATCGAAGCAACTGCAGGTGAACTACGGCGTGTTAGCGAGTCGGGAGACGGTATAAACAACACCCGATACTGAGCTACGTTAATCAGTGTTACTCTTGTTCTTCAGATGGGAAAGACAGCGGACTTAATCGAGTTTGAATGGCCAAATTGTAATGACCAGACTGGGTCAGAGCATATCCAAAAAAATACCAAAAAAAAACCAAACTATTATATTTAGGTCACCCGAATAATTAAGTTCATCTGCCGTGTTGTGTCTTCTGTCTGTTAATTGTGTGTGTTCTATGGTCGATTTGTTTGTTTGCTGGACGAAAAACCCCAATTTCCGGGTTAAAAAATCTTGATATCTACGCCTGAGACCGCCTAACTCAGCCACAGAGTGAAAAAAGCCCATTAAAGTTCCTCGCGTCATCGACGAGATTCGAACCCGGTGTGGGGAGGACGGTGAGGATACCACTGTGCTAATCGCGCAGATGGGCAGAGCATATCCGAAACGGCACGGCTGGTGGGATACTCACGGTCAGCCGTGGTTAGTACCTACCGAGAGTAGTCCAAGGAGAGAAAACCCACGAACCGCCGACGAGGAGTTGGACGACCACGCCTCATCGAGGTCAGCGAAGGCTCTCCCGGATGGTACGTGGCAACAGAAGGGCGACTGTGGCGCAACTCGTCGGTAATTGGAATGCTGGTGATGGGAGTAGCGTGTCACAGAAACCTCCAGCACGCACATCCGGAAGAAGAACCCGCCAACTTGATCATTCCCAAGTTCAAGACGAAAGCCATAACAGGAAATACTTACCACTGGGTCGTGGAGTTGTCACCAGCTGCCTGGGGCACGCTTAGACAGACCGACAAAGTGTTTATAAATTGGGGCAGTCACCGCTTTAGGGAGCACGTAGCTGTCCCTAAGCGTTTCACATGTTGCCGATTTGGGCATACAACTCATACCTGTGCCCAAACCCAATCCACTTGTAGCCACTGTGTAGAACGTGGCCACGACTTCAACACGTGTCCGAATAAAGACAAGCCAATTGCAAATTCCATAAACTACCAGCATAGCAATTAGGAACAGCGAATGTCCAGTGTACTGTAAAACAAAAAACACTTTTCAAATGAGACTAGATTATGGCCACACACCATAAATCCTATAACATTAACAGGGTAAAATTCATACAACTGAACGCACAATGGTCGATAATAGTAGCGGCGCAACTCACAAAGAAGGCGAACGAGGCAAATATCGATATATTCCTCATCCAGGAGCCATATGCATATCGGAAGGAGGTCAAGGGCTACCCCCCTGGCCTTCCTGCACGCCAGGGGGGGGGTTGCTGCCACCTTCCAGGATTTCATAATTGACCCAGCGAGTAGTACAAAAACAGAAAAAGTCCGATTACAGGCCTACCTACTTCGGGAGTGGAAACAAAGATGGACCGATACAACAAAAGGAGAATCACAAGAAAATTCCTCCCCGACCTCTGCAAAATTTACTCCAAGCAACCGGCCTGGTACTTTCCGGGGAAGCACTTGACTTCGTTCCTTACTGGTCATGGTCTCTTTGAGGAGAAGCTGCTTGGGTTCGGCCTTGTTCAGGACCCCAACTGCACGTGTGGGGAGATCGAGAACTGGAACCACTTGGTCTACGACTGCCCAGAATACGAAGATCTCAGAGGCATCCTGATCACAAAGATACACTACCTTCCGAAAGGACTGGAATCCCACTTCTTTGACACAGAAGAGGAATACAGAGCACTTTCTCAATATGCGCAGGACCTCTTCGAGAGGAGAAAACTGCTAATTACCATAAATCGTGTCTGACGAAAGACCACCACAAGTTAAACTGTACAAGACCATAAAATACTATCCAGTGGAGTTACTACAGAGAAAAACCCTCAGACAAGAAAGTGAAAATCACAAGGACGGGGCTTACCCCATGAGCGACTGGACTGAAATCGACTCAACATTGAAGAAAAGAGACTTAACGCAGCACAGCTGCCAAACGCCATTTGGCGACTTATTATTATTATTATTATTATTATTTTAGGGTTACCCGTAATTAAATACATTAACCCGTATTTGTGTCTGTAAATTGCGTATGTTCTATGGTTGATTTGCCTGTTTTGCTGGACGAAAAAACCCCAGTTACTGGGGCAAAAAACCTTGCTATCTACGCCTGAGACCAACTAACTCAGCCACGGAGTGAAAAAAGCCCATTAAAGTTCCTCGCGTCATTGACGGGATTCGAACCCAGGCCTTTTCCACCCGCTGAGGGGAGGACGGTGACGATATCACTGTGCTACCCGTGCAGACCCATTTGGCGACTTGAAGAGAGTACCCTAGCCACCTTCATCTTTAATACCCATATCCCCGGTGGGGGGGAGACGGTCTTACTGTCTCCTCCCCTTCTCGCCGTTCCCACTTTCCCTTCTGGTGACTCGGGGTTTCCTTCTCTCTCGACTCCATACTTCTGTCATTTCCTCCCCAGACTTCAGTCTCCCAACCCACTCTACCTGCACATACGCAAGCGAATGCCCTACACGTCGGAATTGATTTAATCATCTCCAAATTACGTTTTTTGCCCTTACACTCGGCCTTTCAAAAATTTAGCGTTGTTCCTCATCGAATTTACCAAAAAAAAAATATATATATATATATATATATTTTTTTTTTTTTTTTCTCTCTTTTTTTTTTTTTTTTTTTAGGTCCTAGCCGCCGAAATCTCAGGAAATTAAGCGGCAGGACCTGCAAGAGTAAATCTTAGTCTACTGGTGTTTCCTGATCTACCTCCACGGGGCGAAAGTTGGGCAACGTTGGGCCTCAGTAGGGGTCCAGCGGCTAAACGACCAGATGAACAATGGTACATAACACTATACATATACAATATCCATACACTTTTAAATCTCTGGCATTTCCCAGCGAACTGGTTCACCCACAATGAAAGCAACGCGGAGATGGAGGAAACCCCTGGTGCCGTTTGACCCGAAACACACTTTACACTTTACCCCCTGGCCTATAAGATAGTGCAGGATACCAGAGAAACACTCTGGGTCTGCATATCGATTCGGAATCCAAATATAACAGCAACAAAACTAACCAACTACTGCACATCTTGGGCTGCATTTGCCCATATTATTACGCCCCTGGGCGAATTTTATGCGGTATCGCTATACTGTCACCCAGATTAAAATATACTACCAGTAACCAGATATCTGAGGAGCCTCCAGGCAGACTTCCCAAACAGTAAGATTGTCGTGGGAGGGGATGTGAATTGCAGGTCCCCAGCGTGGTTCAGCGAGACCACGGATAGACGTGGAGTACAGAACGGGCAACGACTTGAAGATTACTCAGCGAATAGTCCGTACACAGTCTTCAACCAACCAAACAATCTAGCAACATTCTCTAGTTCGACGGGGGAGGCCACAATCGATGTCTCACTGGCTACCAGATCCCTCCCTGTCCACTTTAACATCGTGGACCGTCCAAGAAAGCTGGACCACGTCGGACCATAGGGCCATCACGTTTGAGCTCCAACGCTCCCTTAGTCGACACCAAGCAGTGAGGCAGGCACAGCCAAGATATGCCATAGAGAAGGCAGACTGGCCACTCTTCCAAGCCACACTGACCACAACTGCCCAATCGCTGAACACCATTAGACTCAGCCCGGATCAGCACTAGAAGACGGTCGCTGGTCTCATCACTGAAGCTGCCAACACCTCTATTAAAAAGAAAAACCCAACCCCAGGGCTGCACCCTTGTGGTCTCCAGAGCTACAGAGGCTTAGGCAGGAGGTGCACAGAAGAAGGAAACTCTTCCAGCGGACAAGGAGCTCCCAGCTGGCAGCGGAAGTGGAGGCACTAAGACAGAACTTCCGAGACGCAAGGAACCTGTACACTTCAACCACACGCCAGCGTAAGATGCGCAGTTGGGAACACCTTGTTTTTACCACTGGGAATGATAACCTCTGGGGTGTGGTATACAGAGTAACCATGAAAAAAAACTCCCCAGGGGTGAGACCATACCAGCGACGTGGACACAGTAGGGTACTTATACCCGGACCTGGCATTAAACAATTATTAACATCATGGATACCATGTTTCAAGACCATCTTGCCCCCTCTAACCCAGAGCCCCTCTGTGCGGACAATGAAACCTACTGCACGACTGCAACAGAAGACCCTTTCACCAAACTTGAACTGGAAACAGCTGCCATGAGAATTAGAAACAAATAACCCCAGAAAGCCCATAGGGAACTAGCTCTATCGCTCTAAGGGCATTTCAGCACCTGACCGTTTCCCCCCTATAGTGATAGAGGGGGGACAGCCCATATCTTCAAACGCACACCAGTGACCACCAAATACACCCACGAACTTGTGGCGAGCATTATTTGCCAGTATTTTACAAACCCCAGCCAACCCTATCAATAGTTTCTCGTTCATTCGAACAGTCTCGCTAATCCGATCTGTAACAGAAACGGCACGGCAAAGGACCACTAATGGATAAAGACCTAATTTTTCAACAACAGCTCACCAGACCTGTCCCGGCAGCATCATCCTCAGCAGCCAGTAATAGCCAGAACTCCAGCCAAATTAAATTACGCATCATACAGATAAACGCTCATCGTTCCCGCACAGTTTCAGATAAAATAAGACAGGCAGCTGAGACTCACCAAATCGACATAACTGCAATACAGGAGCCATACACCATCAAAGTCCCAGCAGAAAACACGCACAAGATAGTGGGCTATTCAATGCAGACAAGACATGCAGCCAGCTAGCACTGACCCTAAGACCTGCATAGTTGTACTCAACAAGCAAATTGATGTCCTTGTAATTCACGGGCTCTGCACAAAGTTTGCTACTTGCATCCAGGTTAGGTTCTTTTCAATCACACTATATATCATCTCCCTCTACTGTCCACCTTCCAAGGATATAGATGACTTCCTAAGATATATTGAGTTCGCCATTGACCTTCTTAACTCTAACAGTATACTTATAACAGCAGACGTTAATGCCAAATCCCCATTATGGTTCTCAACTTCCTTGGATGCACGTGGGCGACCTCTAGAGGAATTAATTCTGAACAGAAATTTAACCATCCATAACCTACCCAACAATCTTCCGACATATTGTAACACCACTGGACGATCTAATATTGATGTCACACTAACCACCAATGACATACGGACATGCGTCCGGGATTGGGTCACAATACCGGACTGGACGATAAGTGACCATCGGGTCATCTATTTTCACATTGGGACCAGGCGCCTGCCGACAACTACTAAGGAAAGAGTGACAGAATTAGTAAAGTTTTCCCTAAGAACAATCGGCTGGGATGCCTTCGACTTCTCCATCAATAGAGACTTTCCAACACATGACCCTCTCCAATATGAAGAAGCAACACCAGAAGAATACAGTGAAGTAATACAAACAGCAATTACCAGAGCCTCGTATAGAGCAACAAGGAAGAAAATCCCATGCAACAGACCTTGTGCATGGTGGAACACGGAACTTATGACACTAAGAAGGGAAGTCCACCGCGCACGAAAGCAGTATCAGAACCGATGAAACAGGCCAGCAGCAGACGTCGAAAGGCTACACAGGGAATACTTGAATAAAAAGAATACATACACCAAGGCAATAGCAACTAGAAAGTGAGAAACCTGGGCTACATTCGTCCTAGAATCTGGAAATTCAAACCCCTGGGGGTTACTGTATAAAATCACACGGGGGAAAACCTTCACAACAGATATCTCTGGCACTGTCCTGGCTGATCAAAATGAAACTACCAACTGGACTGACTCTGTCAGTGCCATCATAAATAAGCTCTTCCCGGACGACAACTCTCAGAATGACTTGCCGGAACACAAAAGTATCCGGAAGAAGAATGCCGAATATATCACACAGACCCAAGCTGAACCCTTCACCAGTCTGGAATTGAATCAGGTCCTCAAAAAAGTAAATACCAACAAGTGCCCGGGACTGGATTTAATTGAATATGCCTTCATCATTAGATTTCACAAATTAAAGCCAGAACATCTTCTATTATTGCACAATACATGCCACCAAAAATCAAAGTTCCCCTAGCCCTGGAAGGTTGCACTTCTCCGCCTAATACCAAAACCAAATAAACCAATAACCAACCCTCGTTCGTACAGACCAATTGCCCTGCTGGCAAAGCTGGGCAAGACCTTGGAAAGACTAATGGCCATCCGAATCACGAATCTCTTTCTCTCCAAAGGTATGATTTCACCAGCCCAATATGGATTCACCCAGGGCAGATCATGTGAAGATGCCCTCTCTGATTTGATCCTGCATCTGGAAACTTCGCTGTCCAAATATGAACTCGCTCTGTTTATTGACTTCGAGGGGGCCTTCGATAATGTATGGTGGGAAAGTGCACTGGAAACTCTTCGCACAGCAGAATGTCCAAACAATCTTTACTGGCTGTTCAGAAGCTACTTCTCACAACGTACAATAGTAGTTAAGTCAAAATATCGCCAAGTCCTTAAACCCATCCACCGTGGGTGTCCCCAGGGCTCTGTCCTAGGGCCCTTGGTGTGGAATATGGTGCTCCAGAGCTGGCTCAGTAACAGCTTTGAAAAAACGAAAATCATAGCATTCGCCGACGACCTCACCATCGTGGTCGCTGGTCATTCCAGAGCAGCCCTCGAATCCATATCACAGCGAGTACTCAACCATCTTTCTCTCTACCTGGACAACAATCAACAAATTGCAAATTAACCCTGCCAAAACTAAGATGATGGTGTTTAACAACCAACTCGACTTTCGAAGGCCTCCCCAAGTCAAAATCAATGGAACCCAGCTAACCTTCATAGAACAGACAAAAGTCCCAATAGCAACCTATGCTGCTGGGGTCTGGTTTCACAGGGTTCCCATCATTAAGATGAAAGAAAAGCTAAACTCTATACAAAGAGCTATGTTACTGGCAACCCATCGAATCTACCGTACAGTCTCTACAGCAGCTCTCCAAGATATAGCAGGCACCCTCCCTCTCGACCTTTATACAATCTACAAGGGCTCTGCTATCGAATTAAAAAAGGTGTTCCGGCAACGATCCTGGATATAGAACTCTCACTAACTACGGATATAAAGCAGGAGAAATCTTGATGTCTCAATAAACTCTTCAATGTATGGCAGACCAGATGCGATTCTTCTACTGTAGGGGTTGTAACTCGGAGTTTTCTTCCGGAGGTAACCTTTGCAACCACTAAAAATAACGCCCGATGGTTCTCCCTCAGCCTCGAATCTTCCTTTCTCATTACACGGTTCTCTAAATGAGAAACTGCATACACTGGGACTCATTGACACTCCCTACTGCTTTTGCAGACAAAGTGAAAGTTGGAAACACTTGCTTCTGGAGTGTGTACATCAGAGACCGTCTCCAGAATAAGATCCAGGACTTCCCACCAGCAGATCTGCATCAACTGATATGTACCCAGAACAACCTCGAAGCCTTCTAGACCTTTGCAGCTGAGGTATTTGTTTGGAGGAGGACACTGATTGCCAATCACCGACGTGGAAATGCCGATCATTAACAATTCCACTGCCAACTGAAAGCCACTCCTTCTACTGACTGTGCTTTTTTTTTTTTTTTTTCTAACCTCCGTTCTGCACTGTTTCAGGGTCCTACCCTAGAACTAGGAGCAGCCTTGGCTCACCTTTTCTTCTTTCTCACTCTGTGCAAGATAGATAACCACTCTCCCATTTTTTTTTTTTTTTTTTTTCTTTTTCTTACTCTCTCTCTCTCTGCTGGCACCCCGACTTACGTCTTCCTCTTCACTGTGGGATTAAAATTATTTATTTATTCTGTGATTATTATTATTATTATTATTTTAATTTACTTAGCTTCATTTTTTTTTTTTTTTTTTTTACTGGCGCTCTGTTCTGACACCTGGGATTTGGGCTGTCATTGGTGCCAGACAGCTCTCTCTTTCTTTTCTTTTTTTATCACAGGGAATTTATTTATTTATTTTATTTTTTATTATTATTATTTATTTATTATTTTTATTTATTTTTTATTTTTATTTATTTAATATATTTTCTTTTTCACCACGGGGAATTATTATAATTAATTATTATTTATTTATTTTTTTTTTTTTTTTTTGCACCACGGGAAATATATTTTGTTTTTAGTTTATTTATTTATTTACTTTTTATTTATTATTTATTATTATTATTATTTTTTTTTCCTCTCTGGAGTGGACCCCCAGAGAAATCTGGCCCACCTTTTGGCAACATCAGGTGGTTCAGAGTCTCGTATCGAGACAGTACGTGCTCCATTGGGACTGGCCCATCTCCCCGTGGTGTGGACGAGTACCCAGAATCATCTGTCCAGGTGACTGATGTTTCTGGGTGGCCAAGAGGCCAGAACAGAACAACAGAACACACACATAATACACACAAACCGACGTCACACACACGTCTGGCCCGTTTGTAGTGATAAAGTTCTTCACAGAGATACGAGGCGAAGATGAACTCACGTTCTAGGAGCCGCCTTTACAAAAACACATGTCCACATGTAACGGAATGGGAATAGTCGAACTACCTCCACCATGGCTCTTCAGGTTTTGCTTGGGAAACTACCTGTCCATTTTGAAGTTCAGTACCGCTACCTTAATTATCACCTTATGAAGAAAATACCATTGACCTATGATGGCATCCGATTATATCTAAGTGCTCCCATTAAGACTGAGAAGACAAGATTAAGGCAAATGTTTATTGCAAAATGGCAGCAGAAGCAGTCTTCATCTGATATTGGTGCAGTCACAAGGGATTTCAGTCTGTAGCAAGGGAAATTAAAAAGGAGGAGTTAAAGTGGTTTTCGCCGGGCTTATATGGTATGTTTATATATTTACTGGCCACGGAAGTATAAGTACTAAACTTCACAAACTGGGACTTTCACCAACGACATCTTGTTTGTGTGGCCAGGAAGAAACTGTTAACCATATTCTTCATCAATGTCATTATTATAACGATCTTCGACGTGACCTACTTAGTGTAGTTCCTAACTTAGACTCCAGCAACAATAAAATTCTGGTTGAATCTCAGACAGCTTTTAATGCTTTGAATGTGTTTGCTTCTCGTGCATTTAAAAGAAGAACCGAAATTAGGTCCTAGTTTTACTGTTCCTGTGATTGAATCCTTCATTGAATTAGGAAAGAAATATCTCTCATTTTTTATTGGATTCTATAGTTGCAACTGATTAGTATCATTAGGTGCTACACTTTCCTGGATTTTATAATAGACTTGTTCTTGATGTGGAACTGTTTTCAGCAGAATAGGTATTTACTGTATAAGGAATTTTGCTCTACTCATCGAGATACTATTTGGCCCTTAGCGTTTTAGAGTTTTTGGAATTAATATTTCTTTGTGAGTGAATACCACTGTGACATTTCATATTAGAAACATTTCCTAGTAACTCTGTTATTAACTGTCTTGGATGATTATCTTAGACTTTTTGGGCTCTCTTAGAACTGGTATTTAGGCAAGAACTTTTTAAAACATCATAATTTTGAACCCTGCCTAATGTGATCTCGTCTAGGATTCGGACATGTATATTACTTTTGCGTTAACCCTGAAACGTTTTATTTATTGGGCCAGGTATTACCCAGGCATTACCCTGGCATTACATTGGACGTATCTGTACATAGTGTATATTCTACTGTGTTCCTGAAGAGGATATTGTACATATTGCACATATTGTCTTTCTGTGGAGCTGTTCAGAATTCGTGGAATTTGCTTTCACTGTGTTTTTTGTTAGAAGATCAATTATTTCTTCAACAACTGAAGACGTTCTGCCTACAAGGGGTTAGGCAAACTGTAAATTAAGATGTTTTGCTGATCCTAGTTCCTAGGATAAGATTTTCCATGGGATAGGTTCCCATGGGTAGAGAAGTCAGTCCACTTCTTCCTACTTTATTCTTGCTTTACTTCTTCTCACTTCTAATCATTGGAGAGTCCCTCTGTTGATTCTCCTCTATTCTATCCATTTACCTCCCCAGATCCCAAACTTCTCCCTCTGTATTCCTCCTTTTCCACTTCATTCTCTTTTCGGGCACTCTCAGGTGTTATGCCCTGGACTTTCTCAGCAAGAGATAGTTGATCCTGGCCTCCTCCACGAGGCGGGGATGGGGGTGGGGGGTGGGACGTAGTGACCAGGTGTTACTGCTTCTAAACTGCTAAGAGCCAGGCACCAGCCGATAACATAACAACACAACGTCTGGTCTCAGCAGAGGCCTGGCGGCTAAATGGCCAGAAGAACAACGGTACACAACACTACTCATGTACAATATACATACACTTTTAAATCTCTGGCCTTTACAGCGTACTGTATCTGACAATGTAAACTACGCGGAGATGGGGGAAACCCCTGGTGCCGTTTGACCCCAAACACAGTTTGCACTTTACACTTTACAACAGAACACATCATAACACTGACACGTCCAACACACTACATACAAATTGCCGGTTTTGGCATAAGCTTCAACACAAGAAGTGTAATAGCGGCTTATGGGGGAAACCCTGGGATCAGCCAAAACAACACACGAATATCCCTGTAACGGAATGGAAATTCCCTGCGGGCGAATTATACATTTATGTTGTGTTTGTATAAGCTCCTCAAAAGTTCATTCAAATTCTGGATTACTTTTGGAATTAGCGATTTTCAAGTAGTGTCGTCTACTCCATATTAGTTGGTGAGTTGGTGCATGTATTTTTGTGACTAAATTTTAAGGGAGTGAGAAGTTATTTACGTTTTTCTAATTGTGCTTTGTGCAAACATGCTACCTCGTTGTTTTTTGTATGTGATGGCTGTCCCCACTCTAGTACTGCTATGGTATGTCTTGTATTGATTTTTATAGTGACAGTTAATACTGTTCCTGTCGTTTGTTAGTTTGATTAACTGTACTTTTGGAACACTGGGCAAATTTTTATTATTTCTATGTAATTTCTACTCATCACTAAGAAAACTATGGGGTTCTTAGTATTGTTGCCCGGTGTTAGCGACAAATTAAGTAGCAAATAGTCGGCCATTGCTTCGTCCGGAAACAAGTCACATGAACAGTGCTTTCTCCTGTGATTGGCCCCTGGAATTCCTGGATTTGAGAACTGCCATGAACCTATATTTTAATTATGCTGTTACTTATTTCCTTAAATTTATAATCCCTTTATTTCATAATGCGTTATACAGTATAATGAGTGGAATTAATTTAATTGTCTCCACAATTAGTATAGTTAATTAGTTCCTTGGAAACTTGATCAAAACCTTCAGATCGTAACAGCGCGCTATTCGCAGCGCTCCCTAGCAACTGTGCTGCGAACTTGCTCCTGAAGTGCAAATTAAACATTATCTCCTCAGACAGCCCAACCCACAGCCCAACAAGCTGCTGGTTTTCGTCATTGCTGCATTTCATCGCTACACTTGTGCTTTGCTTTTCATCCTGACATGATCGGGAGCGAAAGTTCCAGTTCTGGTAGTGAGGAGGAGCCTGAAACAGTTCCGGAGAATCCCCCTCCAACTAGTACCCCGCCAAAGACCCAGCTCAAGAGCGGATATCTCTCGACGAAAAAAGAAAAGAAAAAGAAGGCCAACAAGAAAACTAAGGAGACCATGGAGGCATGGGCTGCTCTCCTCTGCTTGGAGTTAGTGACCCAAGATGAAGGGCAACCACTGGTATTAACCCCTGACCAAAGCCCTGTTGCTGAACCCACTGATGCTGCTCCTACTACTGGGGTAATGGCCTCCACCCATATATGGGTTAAAAGCGTCGCCCAAGCTATCACATCAACAGCCCTTGCCAACGCTATCGCAGCTGGGTTAAAATCCTCTCCTAGACTGGGGATACCTCCTCAACCTAGTGTCCCAGAAGGTGGACCCACTTCAGAGCAGCTACCCTTCACCAAAGAATCGCTCGACTTCGTAGGCAGTTGATCGCATTCCTAAACCACGACTCCAGTCGCTTCACCAGAAGTGCAGATAACCGTGTGCAGGAGTTGTGGTCCACCCTTGAGTCAATTACAACTGAGCTCCTCATTGAAAATGAGAGGCTCAAAGCTGTGAATGAAGAACTTCGGTCCAAAACTGTAGTCCTGGAAAAGGTCATTGATGCTATTGGCAGGTCCCAAAATTGTACTAACGCTGACCCTGACTATATTGAGACTCTGTTACCCCCTAGGCATCCTACGGGTGTCACTTCCTATGCTGCTGTTGCTGTTGTGAAGTCTGGACAGGAGTCCCTTGCCCATGGTATGATACAAACTTTCCATATGCACCACCCAGAGAAGAAGCCACAGCATATACTACAGTTGAGAGCAAGTGATACCTCAGAGCTCAAGACTAGCAATGACATCAAAGATCTGGTGCAAAGCACTTTAAGGGCTGATTATAAGAATCTAAAAGTGAAATCCCTGAGATCCATTAGGAACAAAGGAGTCCTACTGGAGACCGCAACAAAAGAAGACCTCACAAGTATTGTCACATGTGGTACTTCCACAAATGCAGGAATGGTCATAGCTCCTCCTAAAAAGTCAAATCCGTCAATCGTAGTGTACGATGTTCCAAAGCATAGTTCCAACGATGAATTACTTGAGGATCTGTTCCACAGAAACCTACTAGACCGCGGTTTCTCCTGGGAGGAAGTTAAGGCTGAGACCACTTTTAGGTTTGCAACAAAATCAAAATCCAGCTCTATAGAACGCAAAGTAATTAGCTTCTCCCCACGGATTTATAGAACCGTCCTCTCTACAGAAAGATTATTCCTTGGTTTCAGCACACACTGGTTTCGTCCGTTTACAATTGTCACAAGGTGTTTCCTATGTCTGGGCTATGGGCATACCTCCCAATGCTGTTCCCACAAATTCTCATCGTGCGGGCATTGTACCAGGAGTGGGCATATCCAAGCAGAATGTCCCCACTGTGATGAAGAGTCCACTTGTGTGAATTGTAAAATGAACAGGTGAACACTTAACCATTCTCTACGCGATGTTTTATGCCCAGAACACCAAAGGGTTCTGGAACTCGTAAGACTAACAACTGTTGATGCCTAAACCAACAAGAAATACCGGTTGTGTCCCCGCTCCAGTCCTGCCCACTCTTCCTGGAAGCCTAAGAGGAGCCCCCATATCTCAAACTAAATACCTGCGAATGATGCAAATAAATGGACAAAGGTCCCGCACAGTTGCAGATAAAATATGCCAGGCCACTGAGGAGCATTCAGTTGAAGTTGTTGTGATTCAAGACCCGTATGCTGCAAGAATACCTCATCCAACCTCTAAAATTACTGGCTTTTCCATACACACTCGAGTCATTCAACCTGTCCCAGTGGACCCTAAAACATGTATAGCAGTCATAAATAGGGATCTCTAGGTCCTGGTTATCCAGGGCCTCTGCAATCAGTTCTCCACCTGTATTCAGATTACATATACAGATCAATCATTCTATCTGATGTCACTCTACAGCCCTCCATCAGGTAACATCAATGAAACATTAAACTTTTTGAAATTCACCCTGAATTTTATTGGCTCCAAACAACTCCTCGTTGCATCTGACTTGAATGCAAAATCCTCCTTCTGGCAGAGTGCGGTTGCCGCTGGCTGTGGCTAGCTTCTTGAAGATTTCGTCATCAGCCTAATTCTTATTATCCATAACCAGCCTAGCCAGTTCACTACTTACTCTAGCTCCACTGGTGAATCTAATATTGACTTAACCCTCTCTGCAAAAGACCTGCATCAGTCAGTTAGCTGCTGGGAGGTAACTCCGGATCTCACTGTAAGGGATCGTAGAGCTATACTGTTCCATCTTAACTTGATTCCACCGAGAAACAACAACGGAGTAAGGGCAACTGACTTAATCAGATTCTCTTTGAGAAACGTCAATTGGGAAACATATGACAGCTCCAAAGAACTGGACTTTTCAAATACAGACCCATCACAGATGGACTCGCTAAATGCAGAGGACTTGACCACCTTTATCCAGCACTCCATACTCAGAGCCTCAAGGAAGAAGGTGTTCCGCCCGGCATCTGCCCGTGGTGGACCTGGGAACTTACCATCCTTTGCAACTCAGTCCACACTGCACACAGAAACTACCGACACCGTGATTGGCCAGCTTCTTATGTCGAACGCCTTCATAGGGATTAAATAACCAAAAACAATGAGTATACCAAGGCAATTGCAACCAGAAAGAGAGAGAAACTCGGGTAAATTTCGTTAAAGAAACCAACCGTACAAATCTATGGGGCCTGGCATATAAGATCTTGATAGAGAAAACCTCCCCGGAAATATTCAACACTGTTTCAGTAGACGCTCAGGAAACTAAGTATTGACAGAATTCTGCCAACCTTATTCTAGACAAACTGTTTCCACCTGATGATATCTCTGAGGATCACCCAGAACATTCAGCAATTAGAGCTGCCAACAGCAATTATATAGCAAAAGAGTAAGCGGGCCCATTCATAGAAGAACTGGGAGCCGTCCTTAAAAACATTAATATCAAAAAGTGTCCGGGCCTCTTCACCTAATAGAATACATCTTCATCATCTGCTTGCACAAACTGTGGCCGCACCATCTACTCCTTCTCTTCAATAAATGCTTGGATGAAGGATGCTTCCCAGAAGAATGGAAGTTGGCCCTCTTTCGCCTCATCAAGAAACCTCAAAAATCACTAAACCTCCGCAGCTTCCAGCCTATTGCCTTGCTGGCTAACCTTGGTAAGGTCCTTGAGCGACTCATGGCTCTCAGGGTTGTCTCCCTGCTACAGATGCATGACTTGGTGTCACCGTGCCAGTATGGCTTCACCCGTGGAAGGTCGTGTGAAGAAGCTCTTTTCGATTTGGTCTCACATATTGAAAGTTCTCAAGAAAAATTCGAATTGGCCATCTTAATTGACTTCAAGGGAGCCTTCGACACCATCTGGTGGGATAGTGCCCTGGCACGCCTTCGAACTGCTGCTTGCCCCTGGCAATTATACAGCCTCCTCCAGAATTATTTTTCCGATCGAGCAGTTATTCCTAAGTCAAAATTCCAGCAAATCACCAGATCAGTAAATCGAGGTTGTCCCCAAGGGTCAGTCCTGGGACCCCACATTTGGAATATAGTCCTCCAAGACTGGCTCTCCCGCACCTTCAGGAACGCGAAAATTGTGGCCTTCGCTAATAATCTCACAGTGGTAGTGTCAGGGCATTCACGGAAGGCCATCGAAGAAAATGTAAACCAGGTCCTCGACGATCTCTCAACTTGGGCCGCAGTCAATAAGTTGCATACCAACCCAACAAAAACTAAAATGATGCTATTCAAGAATAGACTGGATCGCAGGCGCCCACCGCAGATAACGATATTTAATGCTCAACTGCCAATCGTCACTGAAACCACGGTACTTGGGGTGATTATTGACCACACAAACTCAGCTTTCTCTCACATCTTGTTCATCTAAGAAACAAATTAAGAGATTCTCAGGAACCACCATACGTATCTCTAAAAATGATTGGGGACTCTCCAATAAGTCCCTGCACTTGTATTACAATGCAGTATTTTTACCAATTGTGACCTATGCAGCTGGAGCCTAGTTCCATCGAGTAATGCTTGTAAAGATGCGAGACAAGCTCGGAACCATAGAGAGGTAAATGTTAATGGCAATCTGCCGAGTGTATAGAACGGTCTCCATTCCTGACATTCAGCACTGCAGGATCATTTAGACAAGACTTCAGTTATAGCTCAGACACAGCATGGTTTTGTTAAGGGGAAGTCTTGCCTGACCAACTTGATTGGATACTATGATGCAGTCACAAAAGAACTGGATGCAGGGAATAACTTTGACATTATATACTTGGATCTTAGAAAGGCTTTTGATACTGTTGCACATGGAAGATTGCTACACAAATTGGAGCAGTGTGACATTGGAGGCAAATTGCTGCTATGGATAAAGGGGTGGTTGAGGGGGAGAAGACAGAGAGTGGTAATCAATGGACACTGCTCATCGTGGACTAATGTTATTAGTGGAGTCCCTCAGGGCTCAGTGTTGGGTCCATTATTGTTTTCTGTATTTATAAATGATATTGATGATGGTATATCAAGCTTAATGTCCAAGTTTGCAGACGATACAAAGGTTGGCAGGGTTGTCAAGGACACTACTGACACTATGCTGCTGCAACAGGATCTGGAAAGGTTGAGCAGATGGGCTGAGAGGTGGCAAATGAAGTTTAACATTGACAAATGTAAAGTACTACACATGGGAAACAGCAACCCCAGAGCAACGTATCAACTCTGTGGTACTACACTGACAGTGGTAGAGAATGAAAGGGACTTGGGGGTGGTTGTGCAGGCAGATATGAAGTTCTCTGAGCAGTGCAGACGGGCTGCAAGAGTAGCTCATGGAGTATTGTCAATGATATACAGGAATTTTT